>NC_069504.1:1107429132-1107491632 GCF_027579735.1 Bombina bombina | reverse complement strand
TCTGGTGGCGCGGTCCATCCTTGAAGACATCCGGCGCGGAGCGCCCTCTACATACGGTCGCCACCGTACACTGAATCTTCAATGCAAGGGAGCAGTTTCAAAATGGTGTCCCTTGCATTCCTATTGGCTGATTTGATTTTTGAAATTCAAATCAGCCAATAGGATGAGAGCTACTGAAATCCTATTGGCTGTTCAAATTAGCCAATAGGATGAGAGCTACTGACATTCTATTGGCTAATTTGAAAAGGGATTGAACACATAGTTAAAAGTTAGCTACAGAGCAGCAATGCACTACTGGGAGCTAGCTGAACACATATGGTGAGCCAATGACAAGAGGCATATGTGTATAACCTCCAATCAGAAGCTATCTTCCAGTAGTCATTGCTGCTTCTGAGAATATGTAAAGTTTAATTTTGACTTTGCTATCCTTTTAGAGCAATGGTTATTGAACTTTTTGTTTTTAATATTGGACTCTCATGTAATTTACTTATAGGGACAGACTAGTCAAAATGAAACTTTCATGATTCAGGTAGGGCATGTAATTTTAAATAACTTTCCAATTTACTTTTATCATCCAACTAGGTGATAAGCCTGCCCAAAATAAAAAAATGTAAACGTAAACTTTATACCCCTATAAAAATAAAAAATACCCCCAAAATAAAAACACCCCCTAATCTATCAATAAACTACCAATAGCCCTTAAAACATTTTACATACAAAAACTTCACATATATGGATATTGATATTTAATTTCACATTTATGGATAGCTATATAGATAGATGATAGATAGATAGATAAATAGATAGATAGATAGATAGATAGATAGATGATAGAAAGATAGACAAACCAAATCCTGTTTCAAGGGCCTCTAGTTATCAATCTCTGTCGGACCTGATCCGACAGTGTGGATCAGGTCCGCAAGACCTCGCTGAATGCGGAGAGCAATACGCTCGCCGTATTCAGCATTGCACCAGCAGCTCACAAGAGCTGCTGGTGCAACGCCGCCCCCTGCAGACTCGCGGCCAATCGGCCGCCAGCAGGGGGGTGTCAATCAACCCGATCATACTCGATCGGGTTTGTGATGATAGCAGGATGTGATGTCACTAGCATGTGGGCGGGGCTTAGGTCCGGTGTCTGTGTCGCAGTTAGTTTAGTACAATCAACCTGTCTGGATGTGTATTGCTATGCTCTGTAATAAAATAGAGTTGTACCATCATTGCTGTGTCCTGCATATGTCCTGCATCTCATGACATGGTGTCAGAAGTTCTGGACTACGCTTCTGTTTCTGATGATGACGATGTCAAAGTTTACCCCACCTGAGCCTTTTGACTTTTCTCAGCCTGCAGCTTGGCCCACATGGCGTCAGCGGTTTCAGCGCTTCAGGATTGCATCCAAACTGAACAAGGAGAGTGGTGAAGTACAAGTTAATTCTCTTTTATATTCTATGGGGAAAGATGTAGAGCCAGTGTTCAATGCTTTTACTTTCCAAGAAGGGGACGAAGTTAACTTTGATATAGTTATGGATAAACTCAGTGCCCACTTTGTGCCCAAAAGAAATGTGATTCATGAGAGAGCTTGTTTTCACAAACGTAATCAGCGTGTGGGAGAATCTGTGGAGTCATTTGTGCGCAGCCTGTATGAATTAGCTGAATTCTGTGAGTTTGGTGTTGCTAAAGAAGAGCAAATCAGAGACAGAATAGTTATTGGAATTGCAGATGCTGAAGTCTCCCTGAAGCTGCAGTTAGAGCCTGATTTAACGTTAGACGGGGCTATTAGGATGGCCCGCCAGAGTGAACTGGTGAAAAAGCAAAGTGCTGATCTGAGGTCTGAGAGTATTGTGGATGAAGTGCAACAGTCTAGGAAAATTACTAGTGAAAGGCACAGTGTGAGCGGTAGATCTAAAGTACTGGAAAGGCCTAGAAGTGGATGGGCGCAACATGGCCGATGCACACGGTGCTACCGGGCTCATGATCAGAGTGCTATATGCCCGGCCAGAGATAAAAGATGCAGAAAATGTAACAGAATAGGCCATTTTGAAGTGGTGTGTAAAACTGAATACATTAAGGAGATGCAGGTGGACAGTGACCAGGAGGGTCAGGAAGTGTCTTTTGTGGGGTCTGTTGTGGAACGGACAAGCTCAGAGGAAGATTGGAAAGTTACCTTTACTGTAATGGGAGCCAATGTTGATTTTAAGATTGACACAGGAGCTGATATCACTGTAATGTCTTTTGCTGAATTTATGAAACTGCCTCGACAGCCCCAGCTGGCGAAGGTTACTACAAATGTTCATAGTCCTGGTGGCCGCATTGATTGTGTGGGGAAATTTCTTGCCAGCTGTGAGTACAAACAAAGGAAGTTCACCATGTGGGTGCATGTGATCCGAGGTCAGTGTGTTAACAGTTTATTGAGCAGAAAAGCAGCCTGTGACTTGGGCCTCGTGGCCAGAGTGAATGAGATCTCTGAAGATATGTTTGGCGAGTTGGGCCTACTGAGCTGCAAACCTGTCCGTATAGCACTTAAAGGTGACGCAGTCCCGTACAGTATTTCTACTCCTCGTAGAATTCCGTTCCCGCTCATGCCTCAAGTGGAGGAAGAGCTCATGCGCATGAAGTCTATGGGGGTTATTGAAGAGGTTGTTGAAGCAACTGATTGGTGTGCCCCCATTGTTCCAGTTGCAAAGAAAAACGGAAAGGTGCGCATCTGTGTGGACCTGAAAAGGTTGAATGAGGCAGTGAAGAGGGAGAGATTTGTGCTGCCGACACTGGAAGATATAGCCCCGAAGTTGGCTGGGGCGAAGTTCTTTTCCACATTAGACGCTTCTAGCGGCTTTTGGCAGATCCCCCTGGATCCAAAGTGCCGCAAACTGACTACCTTTATCACTCCGGTAGGTCGGTTCTGTTTCTGCAGACTTCCCTTTGGGATGTCCTCCGCTCCTGAGATCTTTCAGAGGGAAATGAGTTCTCTCCTGAGTGGCCACGTGGGCACAGCAGTCGTCATGGACGACATTCTAGTGTATGGGTCTACAGCGGAGGAGCATGATCAGCGGTTGAGTTGTGTGCTGCAGGCTATCAAAGAGTCTGGGCTGAAGCTGAATAAAGAAAAATGTCATTTTAGGAAAACTGAATTATGCTACTTTGGGCATATCATCAACGGGGATGGCATCAAGCCGGACCCCGAGAAAATTCGGGCTATCGAACAGATGAAAAGCCCTTCTGATGTACATGAGCTGAGACAGATATTGGGCCTTGTAAATTACGTGGGCAAGTTTCTTCCAGATTTATCTACAGTTTTGCACCCTATCACAGAGTTGCTTAAGAAAGATGTTGCCTGGGTCTGGGGACCCTCACAAGAAAAAGCGTTCCTGCATGCTAAGTCCCTGCTGGGGTCTGCCCCAGTGCTGGGGTTCTACGACCCTTCAAAAAAGACTGTGGTTAGTGCTGATGCAAGCAGTTATGGGTTGGGGGCTGCACTCCTGCAGCTGAATGACAACAAACTACAGCCAATCGCCTACTGTTCCCGCACACTGACGGCTGCGGAGTCAAAATACGCTCAAATTGAGAAAGAGTGCCTGGCTGCAGTTTGGGCCTGTGAGCGCTTTCAGCGTTATCTAGTGGGTTTGGAGAAATTTAGTCTGGAAACTGACCACAAACCGCTAGTCCCTCTTATCAATTCTTATGACATCGACAAAACACCCTTGAGATGCCAGAGACTTTTAATGAGACTACTCAGGTTCAATGTTCAGGCAGTGCATGTGCCGGGGAAGCAGCTGGTTGTGGCTGATACACTGTCCAGGCTCCCGCTGGCTGCTGCTGAAGAATCCTCCACAGAGTCGGATGTAAAAGTGTATGTTGATTCAGTTCTGGCCTCTAAGTCCATTTCTTCAAGGAAACTGGAAGAGATAAAGAAAGAGACATATTTGGACACAGATCTGCAAGAAGTTATAAGGTACATAAGAGATGGCTGGCCCGAGAGCCGGGCAGCCTGGATGTCTTTAAATGCTTACCAGCCAGAGAGGTCGCAGCTCACGGAGCTGGAGGGGTTGGTGCTGTTCCAAGACCGTATTGTAATTCCTGTCAGCATGAGGAAGGAGATGTTGAACAGGATACACGATGGGCACTTAGGCATCACAAAGTGCAGAGAAAGAGCAGCTACAGCTGTGTGGTGGCCTGGGATCAGCTCCGACATTGCAAATCACGTGTCTAAATGTGCCTTTTGCCGGGAACGCCGGCCTACTCAGAGAAGGGAGCCCTTAATGTCTACTCCGCTGCCTGCGGGGCCGTGGCAGAAAATAGCTGCTGATTTGTGCGAACTGCACGGGAAAAAGTTTCTTGTTGTTATCGACTACTATTCCAGGTATTTGGAAATAGCACCCCTGAATGATATCACAAGTCAGGCCGTTATCATTCGCCTGAAGAGCTTGTTCGCCCGCTGGGGCATTCCAATGGAGCTGGTGAGTGATAATGGCATGCAGTTCGCTTCTACAGAGTTCAGTGCTTTCAGCAGGGAATATGATTTTGTACATTCCACGTCAAGTCCACATTATCCGCAGGCCAACGGAATGGCTGAAAGGGCAGTTCAAACAACAAAATTCATTCTAAAGCAATCTGAACCGTACCTAGCCCTCTTGTCATACAGGGCGACGCCCATTCAAGCCACCGGGTTTAGCCCGGCACAGCTGATGCTAGGACGCCAGATTCGCACCACTTTACCCTCAGTGGGTGTCTTCAAGCCGCCTGGCCCTGTTCCTCGGGACGAAGTCCTTAGGAGGGATGAAGAGGCCAAAAAGGGTTATCGTTTCTTCTACGACAGGAGACATTCTGTCAGGCCTTTACAGGAACTGAAAGCGGGCCAAAGTGTCAGAATTAAACTGGATGATGAGAAGAAATGGAAGACGCCTGCTACGGTAGTGGGCCGCTCTCCAGAACCAAGGTCTTACACAGTCCTTACAGAGGGAGGGACGGTTACACGCTGTAACCGAAGACATCTTCAGCCTGTACCTGAGAGTCTGGAACCGGATACCTCGGTGCCACCGCCGGTGGGATCCCCTGTTCTAAGGGAGGTGCCTTCCCCCCAGCAAGATCATAGCGGGGATATATCTTTGCCTCCAGCAGACTCTTGTTCACCATCTTCTGTATCAGAGGACAGTTCATGCAAAGTTACATCAAGCGGAAGAGTGGTGAGGCTTCCGGCCCGATACAGGGACTGACTTTAGCTAGAGCAGTGACCGGAAGTATGGGCAGAATAATCCCATGGTCACTGTGGACTAGGGTAGTCTACCCCGATGTCCAAGTCAGGATGTAATTTATTTGTTCATGTTTTCTAATCTATCTGTTTTTATAATGTGCTAAAACAAAACGTTGTTGTATACCCTGTTGGTGTACCTTGTTATTTAATATATGCGAATGTATGCTTTGCCTTTGAAAAAGGGGAAGATGTGATGATAGCAGGATGTGATGTCACTAGCATGTGGGCGGGGCTTAGGTCCGGTGTCTGTGTCGCAGTTAGTTTAGTACAATCAACCTGTCTGGATGTGTATTGCTATGCTCTGTAATAAAATAGAGTTGTACCATCATTGCTGTGTCCTGCATATGTCCTGCATCTCATGACAGGGTTGATTTCCGGCGATGTCTGTCTGCCTGCTCAGAGCAGGCGGACAGGTTATGGAGCAGCGGTCTTTGTGACCACTGCTTCATAACTGCTGTTTCCATACGGATCTTGATACATATGCCCCATAGTCACAAGCAAGTATATAAAGACAACCAATCCTCTTCCCCTACAGGGAATATGCAAAATATACTTTTATTTGAAACATGACAGAAATGAAAACATTTTTTTTTTTAGTCAAATGCTTTAGTTTCAATATGAAATTCAAGAAAAGGCCCTTTTAAGGGCTATTGGTAGTTTAGTATTAGATTAGGGGGTGTTTTTATTTGGGGGAGATTTTTTATTTTCATAGGGATTAGGTTTAATTTTTTTATTTTTGATAATTTGATTTATTAATTTATGTAATGTTAGACTTTTTTTTATTTTTTGTAATCTTAGATTAATTTAAACTTGTTTTTTTTATTTTTAAAGTAATGTTAAGTTTTTTATTTTAATTGTATTTTAGTATTTTTTAATTAAGGTAATTGGGGTTAATTTAGGGGGTGTTAGGTTAAGGGGTTTAGTAATTTAATTAGGTTAATTGCGTTGTGGGGGTTTGGCTGTTTAGGTGTTAATAGATTTATTAGGTTAATTGCGACATGGGTTAATGGCGGATTAGGGGTTAATAGTTTAATTAGGTTAATTGCGATGTGGGTGAATGGCGGGTTAGGGGTTAATAGTTTTATTAGGTCGATTGCAATGTGGGGGTTTGGTGGTTTAGGGGTTAATACATTTATTAGGTAGTTTGTGATGTTGGGGTTGGCGAATTTAGGGGTTAATACTTTTATTAGGTAGATTGCGATGTGGGTGAATGGTGGATTAGGGGTTAATAATTTAATTAGGCATATTGAAATGTGGGTGTTCGGCGGATTAGGGGTTAATATACTTTATTAGTTATTGTGTTGGGGGATTGCGGTTGACAGGTAGTGTCATGAGATGCAGGACATATGCAGGACACAGCAATGATGGTACAACTCTATTTTATTACAGAGCATAGCAATACACATCCAGACAGGTTGATTGTACTAAACTAACTGCGACACAGACACCGGACCTAAGCCCCGCCCACATGCTAGTGACATCACATCCTGCTATCATCACATCTTCCCCTTTTTCAAAGGCAAAGCATACATTCGCATATATTAAATAACAAGGTACACCAACAGGGTATACAACAACGTTTTGTTTTAGAACATTATAAAAACAGATAGATTAGAAAACATGAACAAATAAATTACATCCTGACTTGGACATCGGGGTAGACTACCCTAGTCCACAGTGACCATGGGATTATTCTGCCCATACTTCCGGTCACTGCTCTAGCTAAAGTCAGTCCCTGTATCGGGCCGGAAGCCTCACCACTCTTCCGCTTGATGTAACTTTGCATGAACTGTCCTCTGATACAGAAGATGGTGAACAAGAGTCTGCTGGAGGCAAAGATATATCCCCGCTATGATCTTGCTGGGGGGAAGGCACCTCCCTTAGAACAGGGGATCCCACCGGCGGCGGCACCGAGGTATCCGGTTCCAGACTCTCAGGTACAGGCTGAAGATGTCTTCGGTTACGGCGTGTAACCGTCCCTCCCTCTGTAAGGACTGTGTAAGACCTTGGTTCTGGAGAGCGGCCCACTACCGTAGCAGGCGTCTTCCATTTCTTCTCATCATCCAGTTTAATTCTGACACTTTGGCCCGCTTTCAGTTCCTGTAAAGGCCTGACAGAATGTCTCCTGTCGTAGAAGAAACGATAACCCTTTTTGGCCTCTTCATCCCTCCTAAGGACTTCGTCCCGAGGAACAGGGCCAGGCGGCTTGAAGACACCCACTGAGGGTAAAGTGGTGCGAATCTGGCGTCCTAGCATCAGCTGTGCCGGGCTAAACCCGGTGGCTTGAATGGGCGTCGCCCTGTATGACAAGAGGGCTAGGTACGGTTCAGATTGCTTTAGAATGAATTTTGTTGTTTGAACTGCCCTTTCAGCCATTCCGTTGGCCTGCGGATAATGTGGACTTGACGTGGAATGTACAAAATCATATTCCCTGCTGAAAGCACTGAACTCTGTAGAAGCGAACTGCATGCCATTATCACTCACCAGCTCCATTGGAATGCCCCAGCGGGCGAACAAGCTCTTCAGGCGAATGATAACGGCCTGACTTGTGATATCATTCAGGGGTGCTATTTCCAAATACCTGGAATAGTAGTCGATAACAACAAGAAACTTTTTCCCGTGCAGTTCGCACAAATCAGCAGCTATTTTCTGCCACGGCCCCGCAGGCAGCGGAGTAGACATTAAGGGCTCCCTTCTCTGAGTAGGCCGGCGTTCCCGGCAAAAGGCACATTTAGACACGTGATTTGCAATGTCGGAGCTGATCCCAGGCCACCACACAGCTGTAGCTGCTCTTTCTCTGCACTTTGTGATGCCTAAGTGCCCATCGTGTATCCTGTTCAACATCTCCTTCCTCATGCTGACAGGAATTACAATACGGTCTTGGAACAGCACCAACCCCTCCAGCTCCGTGAGCTGCGACCTCTCTGGCTGGTAAGCATTTAAAGACATCCAGGCTGCCCGGCTCTCGGGCCAGCCATCTCTTATGTACCTTATAACTTCTTGCAGATCTGTGTCCAAATATGTCTCTTTCTTTATCTCTTCCAGTTTCCTTGAAGAAATGGACTTAGAGGCCAGAACTGAATCAACATACACTTTTACATCCGACTCTGTGGAGGATTCTTCAGCAGCAGCCAGCGGGAGCCTGGACAGTGTATCTGCCACAACCAGCTGCTTCCCCGGCACATGCACTGCCTGAACATTGAACCTGAGCAGTCTCATTAAAAGTCTCTGGCATCTCAAGGGTGTTTTGTCGATGTCATAAGAATTGATAAGAGGGACTAGCGGTTTGTGGTCAGTTTCCAGACTAAATTTCTCCAAACCCACTAGATAACGCTGAAAGCGCTCACAGGCCCAAACTGCAGCCAGGCACTCTTTCTCAATTTGAGCGTATTTTGACTCCGCAGCCGTCAGTGTGCGGGAACAGTAGGCGATGGGCTGTAGTTTGTTGTCATTCAGCTGCAGGAGTGCAGCCCCCAACCCATAACTGCTTGCATCAGCACTAACCACAGTCTTTTTTGAAGGGTCGTAGAACCCCAGCACTGGGGCAGACCCCAGCAGGGACTTAGCATGCAGGAACGCTTTTTCTTGTGAGGGTCCCCAGACCCAGGCAACATCTTTCTTAAGCAACTCTGTGATAGGGTGTAAAACTGTAGATAAATCTGGAAGAAACTTGCCCACGTAATTTACAAGGCCCAATATCTGTCTCAGCTCATGTACATCAGAAGGTCTTTTCATCTGTTCGATAGCCCGAATTTTCTCGGGGTCCGGCTTGATGCCATCCCCGTTGATGATATGCCCAAAGTAGCATAATTCAGTTTTCCTAAAATGACATTTTTCTTTATTCAGCTTCAGCCCAGACTCTTTGATAGCCTGCAGCACACAACTCAAACGCTGATCATGCTCCTCCACTGTAGACCCATACACTAGAATGTCGTCCATGACAACTGCTGTGCCCACGTGGCCACTCAGGAGAGAACTCATTTCCCTTTGAAAGATCTCAGGAGCGGAGGATATCCCAAAGGGAAGTCTGCAGAAGCAGAACCGACCTACCGGAGTGATGAAGGTAGTCAGTTTGCGGCACTTTGGATCCAGGGGGATCTGCCAAAAGCCGCTAGAAGCGTCTAATGTGGAAAAGAACTTCGCCCCAGCCAACTTCGGGGCTATATCTTCCAACGTCGGCAGCACAAATCTCTCCCTCTTCACTGCCTCATTCAACCTTTTCAGGTCCACACAGATGCGCACCTTCCCATTTTTCTTTGCAACTGGAACAATGGGGGCACACCAATCAGTTGCTTCAACAACCTCTTCAATAACCCCCATAGACTTCATGCGCATGAGCTCTTTCTCCACTTGAGGCATAAGCGGGAACGGAATTCTACGAGGAGTAGAAATACTGTATGGGACTGCATCACTTTTAAGTGCTATACGGACAGGTTTGCAGTTCAGTAGGCCCAACTCGCCAAACATATCTTCAGAGACCTCATTCACTCTGGCCACGAGGCCCAAGTCACAGGCTGCTTTTCTGCTCAATAAACTGTTAACACACTGCCCTCGGATCACATGCACCCACATGGTGAACTTTTTTTGTTTGTATTCACAGCTGGCGAGAAATTTCCCCACACAATCAATGCGGCCACCAGGACTATGGACGTTTGTCGTAACCTTCGCCAGCTGGGGCTGTCGAGGCAGTTTCATAAATTCAGCAAAAGACATTACAGTGATATCAGCTCCTGTGTCAATCTTAAAATCAACATTGGCTCCCATTACAGTAAAAGTAACTTTCCAATCTTCCTCTGAGCTTGTCCGTTCCACAACAGACCCCACAAAAGACACTTCCTGACCCTCCTGGTCACTGTCCACCTGCATCTCCTTAATGTATTCAGTTTTACACACCACTTCAAAATGGCCTATTCTGTTACATTTTCTGCATCTTTTATCTCTGGCCGGGCATGTGGCACTCTGATCATGAGCCCGGTAGCACCGTGTGCATCGGCCATGTTGCGCCCATCCACTTCTAGGCCTTTCCAGTACTTTTGATCTACCGCTCACACTGTGCCTTTCACTAGTAATTTTCCTAGACTGTTGCACTTCATCCACAATACTCTCAGACCTCAGATCAGCACTTTGCTTTTTCACCAGTTCACTCTGTCGGGCCATCCTAATAGCCCCTTCTAACGTTAAATCAGGCTCTAACTGCAGCTTCAGGGAGACTTCAGCATCTGCAATTCCAATAACTATTCTGTCTCTGATTTGCTCTTCTTTAGCAACACCAAACTCACAGAATTCAGCTAATTCATACAGGCTGCGCACAAATGACTCCACAGATTCTCCCACACGCTGATTACGTTTGTGAAAACAAGCTCTCTCATGAATCACATTTCTTTTGGGCACAAAGTGGGCACTGAGTTTATCCATAACTATATCAAAGTTAACTTCTTCCCCTTCTTGAAAAGTAAAAGCATTGAACACTGGCTCTACATCTTTCCCCATGGAGTATAAAAGAGAATTAACTTGTACTTCACCACTCTCCTTGTTCAGTTTGGATGCAATCCTGAAGCGCTGAAACCGCTGACGCCATGTGGGCCAAGCTGCAGGCTGAGAAAAGTCAAAAGGCTCAGGTGGGGTAAACTTTGACATTGCAATCGATCAGGAACAGAAGCGCAGTCCAGAACTTCTGACACCATGTCATGAGATGCAGGACATATGCAGGACACAGCAATGATGGTACAACTCTATTTTATTACAGAGCATAGCAATACACATCCAGACAGGTTGATTGTACTAAACTAACTGCGACACAGACACCGGACCTAAGCCCCGCCCACATGCTAGTGACATCACATCCTGCTATCATCACAGGTAGATATTGCGCATGCGTTAGGTGTTAGTTTATATTTTCAGGGAGTGCACGGGAGTTACGGTGCTCACATTTTCAGCATAAGGCTTGCCGCGCCTGCCTATGTGTGGCGAGTTGAAAATGGAGTAAAATTTCTCAATTTTCGCCGTGTAAGTCCTTGCGCTGAATATGTGATACCAACTTGCGAGCATTCTATGTTAGCTTATTGGAGTAAAATTATCGGGCGACGGGTGAAATATGCGCACCGCATTTATATGCGACGCTGTATATATGATAGCTAACCTGGACTAAACACCGGTGTCACCGGCATTTTCGCCCCTAGACGTGGTTTACCATGCTGACACTCGTATGGGCAGCCCTCATGGAATTCTATAAATAAAGGAGTTGTTCCTGCAAGTGTCGAGCTGTGTCTCATAAAATGAGAGTTCTCAGCTCTGGCAAAGTTCACAATAGAGAATAAAGTACACAGGGAAAAGTGGCGTATGTTTAAACTTTAAAATACAAATTAAATTATGCTGTTTTTATTGCGCTTCACTTTGAAATCACTGTTCATATGCATAGATTTTCCTTTCAGAGTAATAGTGTTTTGAGTATTTAGATAAAACCTCACCACCTTTTTAATTTGCAAGTAAAATAAAAAAACAGTAAAATTTGCAAAGCGGAAATGTTTAAAGAATTACGCTGTGATTTGAGAGACAACTTCATATACACTCATAGAACACCCATGTTCAGCTCATTGTACACAAAAAAATGATGCATTGTATTTTGTACTTATAAGTACGAATTTCTATGTGTTTTTTGCACATCCAGTATACTAAATTCTGAGATGCACCTTAACAATACAATTTTTTCCTGCGTATTTTTGTGTGAATGGTTTGTAAGTTGTTTAAAATACAAATTTTATTGTGCACTTTTGTAATGTTTACACCTCCTCCCCATACAAAAATGCACTGTATATGCCCCTTAGTGAGACACCATTTAAAAAGCGGCTTTAGACAATTCCACCAGGGAAATAGAAGGAGTGGCGAACATTGTTATAGAATATCATCGGCCCAGAGAGCTTTGTAGAATTGTCTTAAATGGAAGCATCTTTCTCTTGCATGTGTTATATAGGGCACAGAGGAAATAGGGGGATATAGTTAAAGAGTTATTAAATGCAGATGAATTCCAAATAATCAAAACATACATAAAAACAAAACAATATAGTAACAATTTCAATTTAAAATTAGCAGTAGATTTTTTTTCCAGACAAAGTTTAAAGTTTCCTTCTATATCCCTGCACCCTGTATTATGTGATAATCGTCAGCCAATCCCAGACTCAGATATGAGTACACTGTGAACTCATGTCCTGTAGTAGCTGGTGCCTTGGAAAATGTGCAAATACAAAAGACTGTGCACAATCTGATAATGGAAGTAAATTGGATTTTTTTTCAATTTTGTGTTTTTTTAAATTACAGGCTCTCTCTAAATCATGAATTTTAATTTGACTTTAATTTACCTTTATTGTATATTATAATGTTGGGAACTAGAATCATGGTTAACATTGAACTTACTGGGGCCGAATTATCAAGCTCCAAATGGAGCTTGATGCCCCTATTTCCGCGCGAGCATTCAGGCTCGCCGGAAACAGCAGTTATGAAGCAGCAGTCTAAAGACGTCTGCTCCATAACTTGTCCACCTGCTTTGAGGCCGCGGACATCAATCCGCCCAATCCTATACGGTCGGGCTGATTGACAACCCCTGCTGATTGGCCGCAAATCTGCAGGGGGCAGCATTGCACAAGCAGTTCTGGTGACAGAGTATGCTGTCAGCATTTATCGATGTGCAGCGGACATGATCCACTATATCAGATCCTGTCCGCTTGTACCTTAATAAATAGGCCCCAATGTGTCTACTGTAATGTTATGTAATGATACCTAGTAATTAATGGGTTAACATATTTTTCACATCATTTACATTAAAATCATTGTTTTGTTGCATCTAAAAAATTTGTTAAACAGATAATTCTGTACTGAGAAAAAAATAGACAGATAGATAGATGATAGATAGATAGATAGATAGATAGATATGATAGAGAAAGAAAGAGAAAGATAGATAGATAGATAGATAGATGATCAATAGATAGATAGATAGATAGATATGATAGAGAAAGAAAGAAAGAGAAAGATAGATAGATAGATAGATAGATAGATGATAGATAGATAGATAGATAGATAGATAGATGATCAATAGATAGATAGATAGATATGATAGAGAGAGATAGAGAGAGAAAACCAAGGGGCCTATTTATTATTGTGCGAGCGGACATGATCCGATATTGTCGGAATTTACAATTGCACCAGCAGTTCTTGGGAACTGCTGGTGCAATGCCGCCCCATGCAGATTTGCGGCCGCTAGCAAGGGGTGCCAATCAACCCGATCGTATTCGATCGAGTTGATTTCTGTCCGACCACCTCAGAGCAGGCGGAAAGGTTATGGAGCAGGGGTCTTTAGACCGCTGCTTCATAACTTCTGTTTCAGGTGAGCCAAACAAGGGGCATCAAGCTCCATACAGAGCTTGATAAATATGCCCCCAAACCTCTTCCCCTTCAGGGAATTTGTACCGATACTGCAGTTGTTATAGCAATAGCACAACAGTTCATAAAATATCTTTTGATTTATATACAGATTACTTTACCTCACCGCTGGTGGATGGTTTGATTTGGTGAGAGTGCACATATATACATAATCATATATATATACAAAACATGGAAGGGGACTGCACTCCTAGACTGGGTACACATCCCATGACCTGCAACATGCTCATCTCTGGGTGCTCAGTGGCACTCACAAGAAGCTGTGCTGTCACCAGAGTCACAGACAGTTAACCCTAGACAGGTCTGGGTTCAAGAACCATAGGGGAAATTACAAAACAAATTAATACAACACAGAGAAAACCCAGCACTCACTTACAAGCTCACAGCTAAAATTTAAAAGCAAAAATGGAAAGGTTAGTTACCGCATCTGGCCAAATGGGACAAGCCCAGGTACCATGTCAAGGTCCTTTCCAAAACCTGGAACCCTAAAACAGCCACACAATGCAAGCTCTCAAATTCAAACAAACTGGGAACAAGGGAAGGGTGCACAGGCTTATGTAATCACCCCAGTAATATACAAAACAAGGAAGGGGACTGCACTCCTAGACCGGACTGGGTACCCATCTCATACTCTGTAACATGCTCAGCCCTGGGTGCTCAGTGGCACTCACAAGAAGCTGTGCTGTCACCAGAGTCACAGACAGTTAACCCTAGACAGGTCTGGGTGCAAGAACCATAGGGAAATTTACAAAACAAATTAATACAACACACAGAGAAAACCCAGCACTCACTTACAAGCTCACAGCTAAAATTTAAAAGCAAAAATGGAAAGGTTAGTTACCGCATCTGGCCAAATGGGACAAGCCCAGGTACCATGTCAAGGTCCTTTCCAAAACCTGGAACCCTAAAATAGCCACACAATGCAAGCTCTCAAATCCAAACAAACTGGGAACAAGGGAAGGGTGCACAGGCTTATGTAATCACCCCAGTAATATACAAACACGGAAGGGGACTGCACTCCTAGACCGGACCGGGTACCCATCCCATACTCTGCAACATGCTCAGCCCTGGGTGCTCAGTGGCACTCACAAGAAGCTGTGCTGTCACCAGAGTCACAGACAGTTAACCCTAGACAGGTCTGGGTGCAAGAACCATAGGGGAAATTACAAAACAAATTAATACAACACAGAGAAAACCCTGCACTCTCTAGTATGCTCACAGCTAAGATTTAAAAGCAAAAATAGAAAGGTTAGTTACGCATCTGGCCAAATGGGACAAGCCCAGGCACCACGTCAAGGTCCTTTCCAATACCTGGGACCCTTAAACAGCCACACAATGCAAGCTCTCAAATACGAACAAACTGGAAACAAGGGAATGGTGCACAGGCTTATGTAATCCCCCGAGTAATATACAAAACACGGAAGGGGACTGCACTCCTAGATCAGACCGGGTACACATCCCATGACCCTGCAACATGCTCAGCCCTGGGTGCTCAGTGGCACTCACAAGAAGCTGTGCTGTCACCAGAGTCACAGACAGTTAACCCCAGACAGGTCTGGGTGCAAGAACCATAGGGGAAATTACAAAACAAATTAATACAACCCTGCACTTACTAGCAAGCTCACAGCTAAGATTTAAAAGCAAAAATGGAAAGGTTAGTTACCGCATCTGGCCAAACGTGACAAGCCCAGGTATATATATTAATATGGGATGTGTGTCACTGTCCACTTTTGGGAATGATAATTTTACTTATCAACCAGTCAGTAGTTAGTCCTTAAAGAACAGCAGGGATGCCACTAGAAATTTTGGGGCCCCTGACTTAACCATTGATCAACCATAACCCCCCCCACCCCCTCCCTTTGACATGTGCAATTTTTGACCAAGTGACTAAAATGTATATGCACTTTATTCTTAAGTGTAGTCAAACTTGGAAATGTTGTAAAGGTAGTAACACAGAAACACACAGACACACTCATACACTGAAACACACACTCACACATAAGGATTCACATATAGACACTCTAGCAGACACGCAAAGAAACACACAAACACACTCAGACACAGACACCCACACAGACACTCAGCACTTGCTTACATTGACCTGACAAGTAATGAGGTAGACAACAGTTTTGTCAAAAAAGGAGATTTACAAATCAAAATATGGAGTTCTGATTAGCTTTTTGTCAAGGAAGATGCCAACTAAAGGATGCCAACAGCATGCAGTGGCTGAAAGGAAGGACCCTGAACTGCTTAAACAATAATTTAAAGGTTAAATGGTGGATTGGTGACTTCCGGAAAGGTCTCATTTTTTTCAAAGTCTGTAGAAAGATGTGAAAAATCACTAGTAAGGTCAAAATGTCCTAAAAAGGAACAGACAATGGACAGACACACACACAAACTCAAACACAAACTTGCACATACACCCAAGGAAACACCGACAGAGACAGCCTCAGAAAATACACAAAGACATACACACACAGAGAGACATCCACAGAAAACACACAAATACATACACACACTCTCACTGAGACACCCACAGAAAATGCACAGACATACACACACCCTCACAGAGACACCCACAGAAAACACACAGACATACACACACCCTCACAGAGACATCCAAAAAAATACACATACATACACACCCACCTTCACAGAGACATCCAGAGAAAATACACGACATACATACACACCCCCAAACAGAGACACCCATAGAAAAAGCACAAAGACATACACACCCACCCTCTCAGAGGCATCCAGAGAAAATACACGACATACATACACACACCCTCACAGAGACACCCATAGAAAAAGCACAGACATATGCACACACCCTCACAGACATCCACAGAAAGTGCACAAAGACATACACACCCATCCTCACAGAGTGACCCACAGAAAAAAATACATACACACTCATAGAGACACAAACAAAAGCACAAAGACATAAACACAGACACCCACAGAAAACTCACAGGAGGTAAAATTTCTGCACATTGCATCCCCTAAATCAACAGTGTGTGACATTCATGATAAAAAAAATTGTAGAAATTAAGAGATCACTTTTTAAAGAATCATATTTGTAAATGTACAAACAAAAATAATTCTGTGAATTCAAAATTGTACATTAATGATCTGGGTAGATGGCTAGATGAAGAAAAGTACTTTTGAAAGGTTGACATATGTTTGTTTTTTTTCCCCCATTTCCCCAACCAAGAGCACCACTTCAAATATGGTGTACAAATGTTCCCATCTGTCAGCAGAATTTTGAAATTGCTGTACTCTGTATGGTCTTGTTGGAACCATAAGCTGTGGTACTCAGTTTCATACCATTAGATCTGGTTAAATGCAGGATTTAGGCTTGTTTGTATGTATTTTAAAATGAAGTCAGCTGTAGTGTAAACTGAACAGTGTTAAGTTAACCTGTCTCATTTCAAACACTGAACAATCTTAGAGGCCTATTTATTAAAGGTCTTGCAAACCTGATCCAACAGTGCAGATCAGGTCCGCAAGACCTCGCTGAATGCGGAGAGCAATACACTCTCCATATTCAGCATTGCACCAGCAGCTCTTGTGAGCTGCTGGTGCATTGCCGCCCCCTGCAGACTCGCGGCCAATCGGCCGCCAGCAGGAGTTGTCAATCAACCCGATCGTACTCGATCGGGTTGAATTATGGCAATGTTTGTCCGCCTGCTCAGAGCAGGAGGACAGGGTTATGGAGCAGCGGTCTTTCAGAGCTTGATAGATAGGCCCCTCTGTCTGAGAGTATAACATTTATGCAGATGTAAAAATCTTAGATAAAATGCCTCCTTGCACCTGGAAAGTCCTTGCATAAAGGGGCAGTACACTGGAATGTAATTAAAATAAATAAAAAACTCATATCTGCCAAAAGGGCACCTACCATTTGTGAATTGAGGAGGAAACATTTCTGCGTGGCTTTAAATATAGAATTTCTACAGCATTGCCAAATAATCATAAATACACTGCTGCATATTGCTAAAGAAATTTGTTTTTATGGACCCCTGGTCCCACCAAACAACTACTACCACACTGAAGTTACAATCTGAAATTGCACAAAGAATTAAAAAACATTTACTTAGTAAGTCCTACCTCCTCTGCAAATGAAAGTGATCTGCCGTCTGACTCAGGCACACACTGTACAAACTTAAGTGCCAAGTCTGTCTCACATTGTGCATAGTGGTTTAGTGCACACTCAGAAATCCTCTCAAATGCTAATGCTTTACTCCTTGTAATAACATTTCCCACACTCAATAGCACTCTGCTGTAGTACCCTCTGGTGGCTGCCAATTTTTTTTTTTTAAATAATTGTTGTTCTTGCCTCATGGGGCCCCCTGCCCTGACAGGAGTCACCCCTGTAACCCCCTGATGGGGGCCCTGAAGAACAGCTGGACTTCATGTTAACATCAATATAAACAGGGCTAACTTATCCTCTCAAATGATAATTGAATAGTGCTCTTTCAAAAAAAGTCTAGTGTTTACCTTGTCTTTAAAATAAATATTACATTTACAGTAGAAAATCTTCTTTTTTTTTTTTTTTAAATGTTACCAACTTTTTCTGGTTATGATTATGGAGACATAATGTAAAATGTCTATACTGAAAGCAGTTGGGGGTAGAGATAGGTTTCTATTTCTGAATAAGTATGATAAACACGCTCATCAAGGAGAGATTTCAGAATACAGTGTCGCATATGCTGATTTCCGCTTCTTGCAAATCATTTAACTCATGCTGAGAAGAGAGAATGAAGAGAGAATGAGATGAATAAAGATCTACAAGTGTCAGGTCAGACGTAAAATCATTTCATTTATTAGGTTTCACAGTTAGTTTTGTTTCAGTCTACGTACGACAAAGTACAGGGGAACAAAATGCATTTTCTTTCATACGGCAGATTTGGTGGACGATTTATTATGCTGCGAATGCATTTTTCGCGCGAGTCTTCAGGGTCGCCAGAAACACAACTTAGGAAGCAGCGGTCATAAGACTGCTGCTCCTTTACTCGTCCACAACCTCTGAAACGGTGGACAGCAATCAGCCCGATCATGACCGCGAATGTGCAGGGGACGTATGCTGTCTGCATTTATCGATTTCTGGCGGCCATGAGCTTCAGAGGATCATGTCCATCCAACAAATGATAAATCGGCCCCATAGCATGGACTATTAAACAATTTTTCTTCACTCTCTTCGTATCCATTTTTGAAAAGCAGGGAGGTAAGCTCAAGAGTGTGCATATCTCTAGAGCACTATATGGCAGCAGTTTTGTAAGAATGTTATCCATTTGCAAGAGCAGTAGATGGCAGCACTGTTTCCTGTCATATAGTGCTTCAGATGCTACCTAGGAATCTCTTCAACAAAGAATATCATGGGAACAAAGCAAATTTGATAATATAAATAAATTGGAAATATTTTTACAAAGTGAATCCTCTGTCTGAATCACAAAAAAACATTTTGGGTTTGATATCCCTTAAAGATTTACAAAATGATTTTTTATAACTCTCTTGTACATTTATTATAGGTGATTTTCTTTTGTTCATCTGTTATATATTTGATATTTTTATTATTATTATGATGAATATTTAAATATGCTTTGAAAGTTGAAACATTACTCATCATGACACAATTGCCATTATCATCGGTTATCCTACTGATTTGCTAACATGTAGTGCACTCAAGGGTTAAAAAAACGTTTCTATTTTGATTTTAGTTGTTCTCAATTACCTGTATTGCACACAACCTTTCTTTAAAGGGACATGAAACCCCAAACATTGCGTTCATGATTCAGATAGGACATACAATTTTAAACAACTTTCCAATTTACTTCTATTATCTTATTGTCTTCATTCTCTTGGTATCCTTTGTTGAAAAGTAGCAATGCATTACTGGGAGCATTGTGTGAGCTAATAACATGAGGCATATATCTGCAGCCACCAATCAGCAGCTCTTGAGCCTACTTAAGTATACTTTTCAGCAAAGGATACCAAAAAAACAAAACAAATTTGATAATAGAAGTAAATTGGAAACTTTTTAAAACTGTTTGCTCTGTCTGAAATCCAAATGGAAATGTGGGGGTTTTATAACCCTTTAATGTGGTACAGTTGTCTCTATGTTATTTGCTTTTATTATCAGGGATCATAAAATAAGAGGGACTGAATCGTCTTTACGCACTCTATAAAAAGAAACAGCTTCTCTACAAAATAAATACTTAAAGGGAGAGTAAAGTCAAAATTACAACTTTTATAATTCCAATAGAGCAGGTCATTCTTAACAACTTTCCAATGTTCTTATATTCCTAAATTTGCTTTGTTCTCTTGGTATCCTTTGTTAGTAAGTAAACCTAGGTAGGCTAATAGGAGCATGCATGTGTCTTTAATATTCTAAAAACAGAAAAAGAAGCAATCAGCCAGGAACAAACAACCGCTCAGTGACTTGTTCTATAGCCTGGTTGCCGTACTTGGCAGTAGCTTCTTTTAGCCCAATTATAATGTTCACAGTGGAGAACTTTCCTGAACTATATCAGTCTGATCCCACCTAACAAGTTTAGTACAAAATACCAGGCAATTCTCCTCCGAACAAGGAATATGGCAACCCCAGAAGACCGTATCAGCCTTCTTTGGGCCTCGTGCAGTCATATCCTTCTAAACACATTGGGTAAGGAGTTGATATCTGTTTTCCCCCCATTTCCCTTAGGGAGACTTTCCCTATAGATATAATAAAAATAGAAAGAGAAGCAGTCTGCCAGGAATGAACAACAGCTCAGTGGCTTGTTCTATGACCTGTTCTATGGCCCGGTTACCACCTGGGAGAAGCTTCTCTTAGCCCAGTTGTGCCTTTCATAGAGGAAACTTTTCCTGAAGTATATTAGTCTGACCCTGCCTAACAAGGTCAGTCCAGCCCAGAAATACCAGGCAATTCTCAGTTGAAAAAGGGAAACTGCAACCCCAGATGATTGTTTCGGCCTCTTTTAGGCCTCGTCAGTGAGGTACAGCCATATTCCTCTAAGCACATTGGGCAAGGAGTCCACGTCTGGTTTCCCCCATCACCCTTAGGGAGAATTTCCCCACAGTTATAATACAAACATAAAGAGAAGCATATCTTGTCTGAGGTGCAACGGGAGGGTGTTCCAAGTCTTGGCTGCCAGGTGAGAGAAGGATCTGCCTCCCGCTGTGGTTTTCCTGATGCGGGGGATGACTGCGAGGGCTTGGTCGGCCGATCAAAGTTGTATACAAATAGTTAGCATAGAAACTAAACAAAAAAGATACTCTATAAGCACTCAAATAGAACCCTAAAGGTATATGATAGTGAAGAAAGTCACACACAATAAAAAATTAAAACTTTATTAGAACACATTAAAATCAGGGAATTTTAAAAACTAAAATGTTGTCAAAATACCAGTGCCTGGACTGGTTATAATGGGGTGAACCTCACTGTTATAGTTCTAGCTTGTCATGCTGCTATGATTAGAGAGTGAATGTAACTTTGTGGTCAAAGCATTCAACTGATGGTTCACGATATACTGGATGCGAACAAGGGTTAAGGGGGATCCCAAATTAATTGTATAAACTGACTATATTTCAAAATTATCAAATCAGTGAAATGGTAGAGACTTGAGTCACCACTGTAAGATAATTAATTTGTCAGTTAAGATTAAATATTAGAGTCCAATCAAAGTTGTCTGGCAGGGGTGTAGAGGGTAACGCGGTGGTTCAAGTAGTCGGGACCGATGTTGTGGAGGGCCTTGTATGTGTGGGTGAGAAGCTTGAAGGTTATTATTTTGTTGATGGGGAGCCAGTGCAGGTCCCGCCGGTGTTTGGAGATGTGGCATTGATGAGGGATGTTGAGGATTAGTCTGGCTGAGGCGTTCTGGATGCGCTGTAGTCTCTTTTGGAGCTTGATGGTGGTGCCGGCGTAGAGTGTGTTACCATAGTCCAGTCGGCTGCTGACGAGGGCATGAGTGACAGTCTTCCTGGTCTCGGTTGGGATCCATTTGAAGATCTTTCGCAGCAGGTGAAGTGTGTGGAAGCATGCAGAAGAGACAGCGTTGATTTGCCGGTCCATGGAGAGCGATGAGTCCAGGATGATGCCTAGATTTTGTGCATGGTCGGTGGGGGTTGTAGGGTGTCCGAGGGCAGTGGGCCACCAGGAGTTATTCCAAGCGGATGTAGTGGGACCGAGGAGGAGGACTTCGGTCTTGTCTGCGTTCAGCTTTAGCTCATCCAGGTGGCGACTGCTGTCAGCCCTTCGTGGACGTTTCTCTTGGCGGTGGTGGGGTCACTGGTGAGTGAGATGATTAGCTGGGTGTCAGTGTCAAACCTGACAGTGAACTAAGAGTAATGTGTGCAATTTCTTACCCATTCCTGACTTCTCATTTGCTGGGCTAAAACACACATTTAAACTCACACTCAGTTATCATTATATGTAGTAAGCTGGAATCCAACACTGCTGCGTGTGACTTTACTTCTTTACGTATTTTGTATATGTTTTGTAAATATTGTTTGAATTAAATGATTCTTTTTATTTTTCAAATTGTTTAATGTAAGTTTTGAGTTAAAATTTGTAACAAATATTTTAAAATTAAAAAAAGAAATATTTCAGACGAAACTAATATTTTGTTGGTGAACATGTCTACCAGTTAACACCTAGGAGTAGCTTCTTTTAGCAGAGTTGTACTTATCACAGTTGTATTTGCAACTATGTATACCATTTCTATAAACACTCTTGCAAATACTGCTGCCAGATGGCTAAAGACACGTGCTCGCTCCAGCACTCGTGGATTACTCTTTAATAAAAGATAGCAAAAGAACTAAAAACAATTAATAATATAAACAATTTGGAGAGTTGTTTAAAATGTTGTGCTCTATCCAATCCATTTAAGTTTAATTTTTGACTTTACTGTCCCTTTAAGACTTCACGCAAGTAGAAACGGAACCAAATATTGGTTTTGGATTTGTTACCGTTATTGGTAAAATTCCCAACACAACATATAGGAGTCCATTAAATTTTTATAGCAGTTGATCTATTAAAGCCTATGGGGATGTTGTAGATAAAGTATTTTATAAGCTTTTGTAAAGAATTGTGATTGACCCTATAACTGATATATTGCAGCAAACCTGCACCTCTCTTGACCTCTGAGCCTTTTTATTTAAAGTGACTGAAAATGGCTGAATGAACAAACATGTATGACTAAATGCTGTTCATGCCCCTTCCTGCACCTTTTAGGAAGTAAACAAAATAAAAACAGGTGTATAAAAAGATGTAAATAGGATAGATCATTTTTATTCTCCTGTCTGCTTGTAAACAAAATGTAACTATACACAGCACAGCAAAAAACCATAAAACTTAAAAGCAATGAACAAATTAACAGGAAATCCCATAGGTCTTTTTAATAAGGAAATTATGACCTTACTGGATGCGGCAATAGAGAGAGGCCATATAATTTCAGAATTAATTTCCTACTTAGTGGTAGAAAAAACAAAAATACCTACTTATAAAATAGCACCTAAAATACACAATACTTTACAGAATCCACAAGAAAGGCCCATTGTGGCTAGAATTGTTTCTTTATTTTAAACATTAGGTGAATGGTTGGATCACATCCTACAGCCAGTAGTCACTGCCCTAACTGTGTATATTAGAGATAGCACTTATGTGATCCAACAACTTAAAAAAATATCAAGGAGGAAAGAATATAATTGGGCAACCATAGATGTGTGAGCCCTTTATTCTAGCATCCCCCATGATATTGGTTTACTAGCTTTGAACCAGATGCTTACCAAATATACACAATATACGCGTGATTTTATCAATTTTGTTGTACAAATTACAGAATTTTTGCTAACAAACAATTTCTTTACTTTTGCAGGGGAATTTTTCCTGCAAAAGAAAGGACGGCAATGTCCTCTCTTTTGCTGTCTCTTTCCCTGTCTTTTGCTCTCTCTATCCCCCCTCTTTTGCTCTCTCTATCCCCCCTCTTTTTTTGCTCTCTCTCTCCCATCTTTTTTGCTCTCTCTCCTCCCTCTCTCTCCTCCCTCTCTCCCCCCTCTTTTGTGCTCTCTTTCTCTCCCCTCTTTTGCTCTCTCTCCCCTCTCTTTTGCTCTCTCTCCCCTTTCTCCCCCCTCTATTATGCTCTCTCTCACCCTCTCTCTCTCTCTCTCTCTCCCTCTCCCTCTCTTCCCCCCTCTCTTTTGCACTCTCTCTCCCCTGTCTTTTGTGCTCTCCCCCTATCTTTTGCTCTCTCTCTCCCATCTCTTTTGCTCTCTCCTCCCTGTCTCCCCCCTCTTTTGCGCTCTCTTTCTCTCCCCTCTTTTGCTCTCTCTCCCCTTTCTCCCCCCTCTCTTATGCTCTCTCACCCTGTCTTTTGCTCTCTCTCTCCCCTCTCTTTTTCTCTCCCTCCCCTCTCTCTCTCTCTCTCTCTCTCTCTCCCCTCACTTTCCCCCCTCTCTTTTGCACTCTCCCTCCCCTGTCTTTTGTGCTCTCCCTCCTGTCTTTTGCTCTCTCTCTCCTCCCTCTCCCCCCCCCTCTTTTGCGCTCTCTTTCGCTCCCCTCTTTTGCTCTCTCTCCCCTTTCTCCCCCCTATCTTATGCTCTTTCCCCCTCTCTTTTGCACTCTCTCTCCCCTGTTTTTTGTGCTCTCCCCCCTCTCTTTTGCTCTCTCTCCCATCTCTTTTGCTATCTCTCTCTCTGTCTTTTGCTCTCTCTGTCCCCCCTCTTTTGCTCTCTCTCTTTTGCCCTCTCTCCCCCCTCTCTTTGTCTCTCTCTCTCTCTCTATCTCTCTCCCCTTTCTTTTGCTCTCTTTCCCCCTCTCTTTTGCTGTATCTCTCCCCCTCACGTTTGCTCTTTCTCTCCCACTCTCTTTAGCTCTTTCTCTCCCCCTCTCTTTTGCTCTTTTTCTCCCCCTCTTTTGCTCTTTCTCTCCCCCCTCTCTTATGCTCTCTCTCTCCCCCTCACTTTTGCTCTATCTCCCCCTCTCTTTTGTGCTCTCTCTCTCCCCTCTCGTTTGCTCTCTCTCTCTCCCCTCTCTTTCCCCACCCTCTCTTTTGCGCTCTCTCTCCCCTCTCTTTTGCTCTCTCTCCCCCTCTTTTGCTGTCTCTCTCCCTCTCTTTTGCTCTCTCTCTCCCTTTCTTTTGCTCTCCACCCTCGATTTTGCTGTCTCTATCCCCCTCTTTTGCTCTCTCTATCCCCCCTCTCTTTTTGCTCTCTCTCTCCCATCTTTTTTGCTCTCTCTCTCCCATCTTTTTTGCTCTCTCTCCTCCCTCTCTCCCCCCTCTTTTGCGCTCTCTTTCTCTTCCCTCTTTTGCTCTCTCTCCCCTCTCTTTTGCTCTCTCTCCCCTTTCTCCCCCCTCTATTATGCTCTCTCTCATCCTCTCTTTTGCTCTCTCTCTCTCTCTCTCTCTCTCCCTCTCTTTCCCCCTCTCTTTTGCACTCTCTCTCCCCTGTCTTTTGTGCTCTCCCCCCTCTCTTTTGCTCTCTTTCTCCCATCTCGTTTGCTCTCTCTCTCCTCCCTCTCTCCCCCCTCTTTTGCGCTCTCTTTCTCTCCCCTCTTTTGCTCTCTCTCCCCTTTCTCCCCACTCTCTTATGCTCTCTCACCCTCTCTTTTGCTCTCTCTCTCCCCTCTCTTTTTCTCTCCCTCCCCTCTCTCTCCCCTCTCTTTCCCCCCTCTCTTTTGCACTCTCTCTCCCATCTCTTTTGTGCTCTCCCCCTCACTTTTGCTCTCTCTCTCTACCATCTCTCTCCTCCCTCTCTCCCCCTACTCTTTTGCGCTCTCTTTCGCTCCCCTCTTTTGCTCTCTCTTCCCTTTCTCCCCCCTATCTTATGCTCTTTCACCCCTCTCTTTTGCACTCTCTCTCCCCTGTTTTTGTGCTCTCCCCCCTCTCTTTTGCTCTCTCTCTCCCATCTCTTTTGCTCACTCTCTCCTCCCCTCTTTTGCGCTCTCTTTCTCCCCCCTCTTTTGCTCTCTCTCCCCTTTCTCCCCCCTCTCTTTTGCTGTGTTTCTCTCTCTTTTGATCTCTCCATCTCCCCTCTTTTGCTTTCTCCCCTTTCTTTTGCTCTCCCTCCCCGCTATCTCTTTTGCTCCCTCTACCCCCTCTTTTTTGAGCTCTCTCTCTATGCCCCCTCTTTTTTGAGCTCTCTCTCTCTCTGACATCCACAGTCACGACCTGCCCCGCCCTGCCCCGCCCACGTCACACCTGGACCCATCAAGCCCCACCCACGTCATGCCTGGCCGGCCCCGCCCCATCACACATGGTCGTCCCAGATGTCATGCCAGCCAGGTCAGTCTTCTCGAAGGCAATGTGTGTTTGTCCTTGCACAGTTTCTATTGCGCATGACAGCTTCGGACAAACACACCTGGCCTTTTATAGAATAGGATTACATGAGAGTACCGCCACATTTTGGAAGGTCTGGGAATAGAGAAAAAAGTATCAAACATCAGAAAAATTTGAAATGTAAGAATAAAATTAAGTTTTTTTTTTTTTTTCCTTCATCATCAAGTGTAATGTTGGTAACAATAGCTTTTCCTTTTTTATTATGGTATTGTTTTTGAATAATCTATGTAAGAGCTTGATCAACGCTGCCAATAATGAGATTAACCACAAGGGGTCAACACAACAGATGCTGCTATTAATTAACCTGTTATCTACTGGCTAGATTATCTACCTCTTCCTAATAAAAGCTAGCTTTTTATGTAAGACAGAATCTCTGTGGAAGTGTTCCTGGTGGCAAAGGGAACGCGTCAGATTTTACCTGTGGGTATGACTAACAATTGGATAATATGAATGTACTTTGTATATAATAAACATCAGATGTTTTATTTGCAACAAGGATGTATTTGCACCTTTTTCTCTCTTGATATATTATGAAGCAAATATATACAGATATCTATAGATGTGTGAGTCTGATATGTCTCGCTGGATTCTATAGCTTCTCACACTATTCTTCCTTTGGTTTACAGAATACTTCCTCTCCCTAACACTAGATTCATATCCCATAGAATGTTACACTGTACCTTTACCCCCTTTACCTCTATAGCCAATTTCACTATTTCTTATTCCCCATCTCTTAGCTAATCTCTTTTTTTCCCTCTTCCAGCCCCAGACAATTATACTAACCATCCTCTTCTAAACCCCTACTTAGGTATAATATATTTACCACCTATTTTTTTATATATACAAAAAGAGAGAAGCGCTCAATCCAGCAAACAAACAATAGCATAATACCTTGTACTATAACTAGTTACCACCCTAGGGGCAGTCTCTTTGTGCCCAGAATGTGCCTTTTACAGAGAAGAACTTTCCTGCAGTATATCAGCCTGATTCTGCCTAAATAGCACAGTCCAAACCCCAAACACCAAGCTGCCCCTCTCTGTATAAGAGACACGGCAAACATATATGTCATGCTGTATATTAGTCTAGTTCTGCATAAAAAGTGCAGTCCAGCCCCGACAGTAACACCAGGCAGCCCCTTTGTGAATGACAGACATGGCAAACATATATTTCATGCTGTATATTAGTCTAGTTCTGCATAAAAAGTGCAGTCTAGCCCGACACACCAGGCAGCCCCTTTGTGAATGACAGACATGGCAAAAATACATAAATCAGAGAGAGCAGTGATTAACTCCACCTTTCAGTCAAAGACAAAAGGGAATATACCTTTCCTGCCAGACATAGAGGGCACTGAATATACCATCATTTACCTCTAGGATGCAGGCAATTGGAATAACAATGGTGATCACCTGCAGGCCTCGATAATTACTGTAACAAAGCTCCTATGTCTCCCCATGTTTGTCCTTGAGTGACCAATTATTTGACAGGATACAAGAGAGGTTATTTTTATGAAGACGGTAGATTAAGGGTAAAAATTCTATTTTTACATTGTTGTGAAAAAAAGAGATAAACTTATATTTTAAGCAATGATATTATTAATATTTATAACATTAAACATACTAATCTAAATACGTTAACAAAAAAATAATAATAGATATGATACTAGATTTGGGTACTATTAAGGGTTGTATAACAAATGCCAATTGACTCAATACATAAGATCCTGCCTATAAGAGTTCACATTTGGGGTCCTCACATTGCCACCTCAATAAAATAAAATAAACTGCTCCTTTCAAAAAAAAAAATAATCACTATGTGACCTCCCTACTGCACAAACCCCACTTACAAACCATTCCCCTTAGATGAACCCCCAATATGTTTCAAAGTGCTTGCGTCCCCTATAAACACCTGGTCACTAAGGTGCAATCTCATTTGATTGTGTACTAGGCAGATACAATTTTGAAGGCAGCAGATTCACTCTTTACAGTACAGTATAAGGGGATATTATAAGTCCTATTTATAGAAACCTGATGCTATCTTGTATTCAAATCACTCCAAAATGAAAATGGAGCTTTAACTAGGCTTACCAGAAGTCCCACTTTTACTGGGATTGTCCCTGTTTGGAGGTGCTGTCCCAGTGTCCCACCCAGTTGTTCATTCTGTCTCAGTAGGGTTGCCACCTCCGGGTTTCAAATCATGTGTCCGGGTCTCAGACCACCTGAAACATGGACACATTATTCAAAATGACTGGACTGTGGCTCTCCAGCATAGTTGGATTTTTGGCCTGGATCTTGCTTTACTTCATGCAGGATAGCATTTTGGCTATAATCTTCCTGCATTATGGTATAGAGTAGCCTCTTAAACAGCTTTAGCAGGTACGCGTTTCTTTTTTACTTTCATTCAATGTTGTATTTATGCCTTATCAGTATTTGGCTCTGTTCCTTAATTAGACACATAAAACACATATTACACTGCAGATATTAAATTGTGAAATTGATAATTATGAAAGTGATAATTATGCTTGATGTTTGGCATTATTTAGATTAATGATTTATTTGCCATGACTACGTAATGGTGCCTTTTTCACTAGGGGGTGGTGTTATGGTTTATTTAAACTGTGTGATTTACTTGTTTGATTGAGGAAGGGTAGAGTATCCACAAAACATTACACACATAAAAGCTACCCCCCTTGACCACGCTCCTGACCACACCCCCACTGGCACCACACCAGGTGTTCCCAGTTTCACCTCTAAAAAATATGGTAAGCCTAGCTTTAACAAACTATAGAAATAAATATTGTCAAAACAATACTAGTCAAAGTTTAAAAGCAACCATACAGTGATAGGAAAATGATGCACAGTCTGCACACTATGACAACATAAAAGATGCATTTAGGTGGTTTAGCAGTGGTGCAGATGGAAACGGATTACAATAGGTTCCTATGAAAGTCACGACTGAGCGATCCTGTTTTAAAACAGTACTGTTTCTAATAATCACAACAGTGTGAGTGTGACAATCAAATATTATAATAAAAATGCAAAAACACGTCATTTGTAAATGTTGGGGTGACTTTTCCTGCAGATCCTCTTAGATGATCTCATGTATTTAACTCATATACATATGTATATGAACCTATACATATATAAATGTGTGTGCCATCCACTGTATACAGCCTCTATAAAAGGTATGAATTGAGATTTAATGAATCAACATGTACTGTATGCTAATAGACCTCCACAATGTCTCTTGCTGCCATTTCAGAGTGTTTTGAACATGTGCAAGATAATAGATTGTTTCTAAATAGCCATGAAATACTTGCAAAGATGTCCAAAATGAGGATTTATAAAGTGCCTTGAGGTGTCGAATTTGAAAAGCCAAAATTGACTTTGAAAAGGTGTTAAAAGTGGATTGTGATCACCAAGATATTTTCAACCCCATAGCATAAATAGGACTTTTAATGAGGATCCAAAAACACATTTGCAAAGACAGGAAAGAGACAAAAAGGAGCTTTTTTAGTTAAAAGCTAAACCTAGGAGGTTCATATGCTAATTTCTTAGACCTTGAAAGCCTCTAATCTAAATGCATTTTGACAGTTTTTCCCCACTAGAGGGCGTTAGCTCATGTGTTTCATATAGATAACATTGAGCTCATACACGTGAAGTTACCTAGGAGTGAGCACTGATTGGCTAAAATGCAAGTCTGTAAAAAAAATCTGAAATAAGGGGGCAGTTTGCAGAGGCAAAGATACAAGGTAATTACAGAGATAAAAAGTATATTATTATAACTGTGTTGATTATGCAAAACTGGGAAATGGGTAATAAAGGGATTATCTATCTTTTTAAACAACATTTCTGGTGTTGACTGTCCCTTTAAACCAAAAAGAGCAGAAAGGCTTCAGATGATTGAGGCCATAATTGGCAAATGAAGATGCATAAAACTTTTTTAAAATACTTTTTTTTCAAAATCATGAAGTCTCTGTTTAGTATCCCTTTAGCCAATCAGGATGTGGGGGTAGGTATCACTTGCAGAATTGAGCCCTCCCATTCAATTGGATAATCAGTGTTTCAAAGGAGTCTGTGGTTCCTGAATAAATCAATGGAATACAATATCAAGATAATTTCATTACTTTAAAAGCCCTTAAATATATTAAGAGGAAATACAAAATAATCATATGTATTTATTTATTTATTATTTTAGTCACGTTTGAATAGAAACGAAAATGTACCGATATTAATTCAAATAGTTTGTAAGGAAACTCATGGCTCAGTGAACTTTTTCTAAGCTTAAAACGTAACTCTCAGCTAAAGGGACAGTCTACACTAGAATTTTGTATTGTTTAAAATATAGATAATCCCTTTATTACCCATTCCTCAGTTTTGCATAACCAATATGGTTGTATTAATATACTTTTTACCTCTGTGATTATCTTGTATCTAAGCTTCTGCAAACTGCCCCCTTATTCCAGTTTTGTTGACAGACTTGCATTTTAGCCAATCAGTGCTGGCTCCTTGGTAACTCCACGTGCGTGAACACAGTGTTATCTATATGACACACATGAACTAACACCCTCTAGTGGTGAAAAACGGTAAAAATACATTCAGAAAAGAGACTTCACTCAAGGTCTAAGAAATTAACATATGAACCTTCTAGGTTTAGCTTTCAACTAAGAATACCAAGAGAACAAAGCAAAATTGGTGATAAAAGTAAAATGGAAAATTGTTTAAAATGACATGCCCTATCTGAATCATGAAAGTTTATTTTGCACTAGTCTGTCCCTTTAAGTAAATATACTTTTGTAAACATCAAAATAAAAGTACTGAAATAGATGATTTTGCTTATAGGTGTTTTTAGAGCAATTGTGTTGTGTTTGAGGCTACAGGTACAGCAATGTGTTTAAATTAGTCTGATAAATTGGTTACACTCGGAGAACCTTCAGGGGCTGCATTAGATTTATTACAAGGGCAAAGGGAACACAACAGGCGGAAATAGCTGCCAGATCTGATTTAGCTGATTAGGTCAGAGAGGTTGCTATGGGCCATTCACCTTTCATCATTGAGAGGATAATAATCAATAATAAATGTAATAATAAATATAATAACAATGACAACAATAATACTTATAATAATAGTCTATACACTGGCTAACACTTTACTGCCCTTTTTCTATAATAATAATAGCAATAAAAATCATTTCCTTAGTTTTTTTTTGTATTATTATGTATTCTGATGTAAACAAAAAAACAAAACAGTTAAATATAAGTAATAAGGTTAAAAAATAAGTTGTAAAAGCTGGAGTTAAAAAAGTGGAGTTAATAGAAGGCCAGTGTATATTGTGGGGATGCTATGAGTATTTCTCCATTTATTACTGTAGAATGTCCATGCATCACAGGTGCCAACTGCCCTACATTTTAAAGGTAGTTCCTTTAACACAGTGTTTCTCAACTCTAGTCCTTAAGAACCCCTAACAGGCCAGATTTGCAGGATATCTTAACTAGAGCACAGGTAAAATAGTCAACTGATCAGTAACCATGGTTACTAACCTGCTCTCGCCCATTAGCTGATTATTTCATGTGTGCTCTGGTTAAAAGGACAGTCAAATCAAAATTAAACTTTCATGATTCAGATAGGGCATGCAATTTTAAACAACTTTTCAGTTAACTTTAATAATCAAATTTGCTTTGTTCTCTTGGTATTCTTTGTTGAAAGCTAAACCTAGGTAGGCTCATAAACATATTATTAAGCCATTGAAACCTCCTCTCATCTCAGTGCATTTTGACATTTAGACGGTCTTAGTTCATGTGTGTTATATAGATAACATTGTTCTCAAAACACTGTCAAAAGAAGTGAAATAAAGGGGCAGTTTGCAGAGGCTTAGGTACAAGGTAATCACAGAGGTAAAAAGTGTATTAATATAACCGTGTTGGTTACGCAAAACTGGGGAATTTATAATAAAGGGATTATCTATCTTTTTAAACAATAACAATTTTCAAGTACACTGTCCCTTATCATGATATCAAATATGGCCTGTTAGGGATAACTGAGGACGGGAATTTAGAAACACTACACCGTGCGGTACAGATGGTGGGGAGAGAGGTAGAGTAGGGAGAAAGGGAATTTAAGAATTGATAGGAAAAGGCAGTTGAGCATGAGATCATCTACCTGTGACCTTTACAGCACCTATAGCTCATGATCAACGACTCGCCGGCATAGTGAGAAATCACACACAATATTTGTAGGTGTCTCTTCTTCACACCCAGAACTCATATAGCTAAATAAACAGCTCCCAGGCTAAAATGTGTATTTCTAAAATAATTTATAGGGACTTTGTTGTACCAATAAGATAACTTAGATCATCTCGCCAGAGAGGAGAGCTTTAGATCATCAGACTCTTAGGGGACGATTTATCAATGTCTGGCGGACCTGATCCGCCGTTAAGAGCTGTTGATCTTTTTTGCACTACAGAACGGTGTGATAGCTTTAAATAGATAAACTGAGAAATATTTTACAAAGCAAATAATACAGAGTTAAATTTGAACTATTTTAATTCACATTCCCACATATGTAAACATATAATATATGTATTTGGATTATGAAGTTATATACTGAATAATAACAACAGAGTTATACTCACTTTGCATTACATACTTATTGCACAGTAGTGCATCGAGAAATACAACTTTAAATAGCTACAATTTCAATTCATTATACATAGTATATAATATACAAAATACTACGTGTAAAATTTAATGAAATGCATTTCAATGAGTAATATATTGGTTTATTTACTTCTAATATTTGCCCTATTATCAGTAGGTATGGGCAAATGTGTTTGAATTCGAATGTTAGAACAAATGTTATTGTAGAAATTTGATTTACATAATAGAATGTTGATAAGAAGGAATATTCTTAAAAATTCGATTTTCGAATGTTATTTTCAGTTTTCGAATGTCACATTCGAATTGTCACATTGTTACATTTATAAAACACAATTGTAGACTAGAAACACTATTTCAAATTTGAATGTCACATTCAATTCGAATATCACATTTGAATCGAATATCACATTCGAATTTGAATATTACATTTCTAAAACACAGTATTAAACTAGAAATACTATTTCGAATTCGAATGTCACATTTGAATCGAATATCACATTCGAATTTAAATATTACATTTATAAAACACAGTATTAGACTAGAAATACTATTTCAAATTCAAATATCACATTCAAATTCGAATATTACATTTCGAAATTGAATGAATAGATAGCTAAACATTCTATTATTCGAATTAATATTTTCGAATTTTATTGAAAAATTCGAAAACGAAAATTCAAAAATAGAATGTTAGAATGTTATATAAACATTCGAAATTTGATTTGAATGAACGAATGTATCAAAATTCATTTAAAATTTCGAATTTTTAGAAACATTCGCCCATCCCTAATTATCAGGTAGATTACTAGTTATGCGCGCTATAGGGAATTTAACGAACAACAAAAGTTTTGTTATTTCACACTCTATAGCGCAGCCATTACAAGTTTTGAAACAGCCGGCTTGTGCATGCGATATGGTTGCATTGAGCTCCATACCGCATATAATACAAGCACTGTTTTGACGTGCTCATGCACGCTTTCCCCATAGACATCCATAGGGAGAGCGGGTTAGAAAAAAAAGCGTGGAATGAAAAGCTCCGTAACGCAACCCCATTGATGTCTATGGGGAAAAAAAAGTTATGTTTAAACCTAACACCCTAACATAAACTTCACATATAAACACCCTAATCTGCCGCCCCCGACATCGCCGACACCTATATAATGCTATTAACCCCTATTCTGCCGCTCCCCGACATCGCCGACACTAAATAAAGCTATTAGCCCCTAAACCTATGAACTCCCACATTACTGCCACTAAATACACCTATTAACCCTTAAACCGCCAGACCCCCACATCGCAACAACCTAAATTAAACTACAAACCCCTAAACCTAACCCTATCCGTAACCCTATACCTACCCCTAACCCTAACACCCCCTAACTTTAACATAATTAAAATAGAGCTAAATTGAAATTACAATTAGTAACTAAATAATTCCTATTTAAAACTAAATTCATACTTACCTGTGAAATAAAACCTAAGTTAGCTACAATATAACTAATAGTTATATTGTAGCTAGCTTAGATTTTATTTTTATTTCACAAGTAAGTTTGTATTTATTTTAACTAGGTAGAATAGTTACTAAATAGTTATTAACTATTTACTACCTAGTTAAAAAAAATACAAATTTACCTGTGAAATAAAACGTAAGCTGCCTTACACTAAAACCTAACATTACAAAAAATAAAAAACACTAAAATTACAAAAAATAACAAACAAAATTATCCAAAATAATTCTAATACCCTTTTAAAAAAACAAAAATCCCACCCCAAAATTAAAAACCCTAATCTATAATAAACTACCAAGGGCCCTTAAAAGGGCCTTTTGTAGGGCATTGCCCAAAATGTAACAGCTCTTTTCCTACAAAAGAAAAACAAACCCCCACCCCCAAACACACAAAATAAAACTAAAGTAAAACCTAATCTACCCATTGCCCTGGAAAGGCTATTTGTATTGGCATTGCCCTTGAAAGTGCATTCAGCGCTTTTATGAAATGCCCAACCCCTAATAAAAAAAAACAAAAAAACTTTACACAAAATAACAAACAAATTATCCAAAATAATAAAAATTATTCCTATTCTTATACCCATTTTAGAAAAAACACACTCCAAAATAAAAGAAACCTAATCTAGAATAAACTACCAATAGCCCTTAAAAGGGCCTTTTGTAGAGCATTGCCCTAAAGATATCAGCTCTTTTTCTGAAAAAAATACAAGGACCCACTAACATTACAAACCCCCACCCCCCAAACCCACAAAATAAAAAAAAAACTATCTAAAAAAACCTAATCATTATCTACCCATTGCCCTGAAAAGGGCAATTGTATGGGCATTGCCCTGAAAAGGGCATTCAGCTCTTTTAAGAGTTCCCACCCTAATTTAAAAAAAATACCAACCCCCCAAAAAAACCTTAAAAAAACCTTACACTAACCCCTAGGTACTCACAGTTGTCGAAGTCCCGCTTGCACGATCTTCATCCCGGCGGCTCTATCTTCATCCAGGCGGCATCTTATCTTCATCCAGGCGGCATCTTCATCCAGGTTGCTCCATCTTCATCCATCATGGGACCGGCATCTTCTTCATCCCTGAGGAGGCGGAGCTGCGATGCGCAGAGGCAGAGGTCCAGGTGAAGGTTAAAGGCGAAGGTCCAGGCGAAGGTCCAAGGCGCAGGTCCAGGTGGAGGTCCAAGGCAGAGGTCTAGGCGGAGGTCCAAGGCAGAGGCTCAGGCGGAGGTCCATCGATCCGACGTGGAGGTCCTCTTCATGCGATCGTCCGAAGCACACTGAGGATTGAAATGCAAGGTACCCCTTTTAAACTGGGGGTACCATTGCATTCCTATTGGCTGAATAATTTGAATCAGCCAATAGGATTTAAGAAGCTCTCATTCTACTGGCTGATTTGAATCAGCCAATAGAATGAGAGCATCTTAAATCCTATTAGCTGATTTGAACAGCCAATAGGATTTTAGCAGCCCTAATTCCTTTTGGCTGATTCAATTTTTTTATTTTTATAGGGCTATTAGATTAGGTGTAATTCTTTTTTATTTTTGATCATTTTGTTTGTTATTTTTTGTAATTTAGTATTTGTTATTTTTTGTAATTTAGTATTTTTTATTTTTTGTAATTAGATATTTTGTCATTTTTATAGTAGTGTATTTTAATGTGTATTTTAGTTTTCCTTAATTGGTAGTTAGTTTAATAGTTATATTAGTTTAATTGTTAATTTAAACTCAGTTTTTTTTAATTTAATTTAAGATAGGGAAATTGTAATTTTAATATAACGTTAGGGGGGCGTTAGGTTTAGAGGTTACTAGTTTAAATTAGTTTATTGCGATGTGGGGGGATTTCAGTTTAGGTGTTAATAGTTTAATTTAGTATATTTTGTTGTGGGGGCTTCCGGTTTAGGGGTTAATAGTTTAATTTAGTATATTTCGTTGTGGGGGGCTTGCGGTTTTAGGGGTTTATAGGTTTATTATAGTGGAGGCGGTGTCAGGGAGCGGCGGAATAGGTGTTAATATCTTTATTATAGTGTGGGCGATGCCGGGGAGCGGCGGAATAGGGGTTAATAAATTTTATTAGTGGCTGCGATGTCGGGAGCGGCAGATTAGGGGTTAATAAGTTTAATATAGTGTTTGCGATGCGGGAGGGCCTCGGTTTAGGGGTTAATATGAAGTCTATGCGTGTTAGTGTGTTTTATAGCGTAAAACTCATAACTACTGCTCTTGTCGGTATGGGGTGTAATGCAAGCTTTTTAGCCTCACCACAAAACTCGTAATGGCTGCGCTATGGAAGTCCCATGATAAAACGTAATTTTTACGAGTGCGGGACTGACATTGCGTTACAGCTATACCAACAAGACTTGTAATGGCTGCGGTGCTGTTTTAATGATGAAATGACAATTTTTTTACTACACGTTTGCCTTTACTACTCTCTGTGGCTAATTAATACTGCAAGTTGTCAGTAAATTCTACAATCTATCAATATTTATCAATATGTTCTCAAGAATGTCATGCATGAGAGATATATGGTTTTGCAAGGGTAGCTAAGTATGTTGATAAGCATATATAGAAATTTAAACTTTAAGTACTCCTAGTGCTAAATGTCACATGGGTAACCACTGGTATAGATAAAGTACTGGAGTGAATAATCATTGCGTCCATACCTTCATAGTAACTATTATAATGTAATATATGTAACTTGATTGTGGAAAACATTGCAATGGCTTTATGAATAGCAGTCCTCAAACAGCACAAAGAAATCTGTTGGCGAATAAGTATGAAATAGTGGGTTCAACAGACCTATTAGGATCCTCTATTAAAAAAAATTAAAAAAAAATCAACTAGCATAGGTACAAATTGTTTTTATAATGTAATGCTCTAATCAAGAACGGGTAAGAATAACTGTGAACAAATTACAACACTTAGCCCAGACAGAAAGTCTCTATCCTGCCAAGAAGATTACAGTATATTTATCCCACTCCAGTCTTATAGGAATGCCCAGGATGACAATATAGGGGTACAACTGCTTCTTCAAAAGAGGTCAGTGTAGAACCCCATGTTAACTTTTTGTACTGGAGAAACTGAGTTCCAATAGAGTCCAGTCTAGCTTCATTATGAGAGTACATCACTGCAACTTGGAGAGGTCTGTAGCAGTTAAGGACACAATCCCGATCTAGGCAAAGTTGCATTCTCTCTTCAAGAATGGCGCCTCTCACCTCAATGTGAAACTTCACAAGGCTAGCGTATGTAGTGGACTCCGGATAGCAGGCTTTGTGAGAGGAAGTATGACCCCTATATAGGCCATACATTACGCCTACTATAAATAAATAAAACAATTTACAACAAGGATGGGTGTAAAGGCCGCAGCCCGCATTTATTCAATAATTTATTAATTAACAATTTTCCAAAACAACAATTAAAAACATAAACTTCTTTAACTTTTAAAACAAAAGGTGCCATAGCACCGAGATGTACCTTCCCCCCGGTTTACAACCAGATACATCCCCCAAAACTCTCCCGCCTCTTTAGGGAGGTACCAACTTACTTAACCTCCAGATCTAAAACACCCCGCCACCAACTAAATACAATGCCTCCTGCGACAACCTCAAACAAACAGGGAGGGAGGGAGGGAACTTTTTCCTTGCGCTTGTATAAGCTAAAGAGGACGGTTGATACGCGCCCAAATTTGAAATAGAGAACTCAGGCTCCGCCCCCTCTTACCGGACGGCTCCATTGCCAAAATAGGGGTCACATTCCCCTACGTCAATTCTAATTCCTCCAGGGAGTCATGACCCCTATATAGGCCATACATTACGCCTACTATAAATAAATAAAACAATTTACAACAAGGATGGGTGTAAAGGCCGCAGCCCGCATTTATTCAATAATTTATTAATTAACAATTTTCCAAAACAACAATTAAAAACATAAACTTCTTTAACTTTAAACAAAAGGTGCCATAGCACCGAGATGTACCTTCCCCCCGGTTTACAACCAGATACATCCCCCAAAACTCTCCCGCCTCTTTAGGGAGGTACCAACTTACTTAACCTCCAGATCTAAAACACCCCGCCAAAGCACGCCAACGCGTGCCTACCCCACCCGGGCTAAGGCCTTTAACACAGCTTCTTTGATGTTAAAATTAAAAAGATGCAAACCTACTTCATTTAAGTGTACACCATCTTTCAAAAAGAAACAACGCCCAGTCTCGCCCTCGAACTCTACATGGCGAATGCCAAACCCCCCAATCCTGCAAACAAAACTACTAACAGATCTATTTACCTTTTTTCTAGAGGCCTCCAGCTTCCTCACATCCCATGCTGCCCTCCAAACGGACCTGGGTTCAATATCAGACCACACTAACACCATGTCAGGGAACAATTCCTGCAACCTAACCAAATCCCACTTAATTTTGTCCAACAAATCCTTCTGAGAAATGAAACCCAAGTCATTTCCTCCTGCATGTATAATTAGAATCGCTGGAGGCCGAAACAACCTAGCATAACCCACCACCTTTCCAAGCAATTGATCCCACCTCAACCCTCTGGTTCCAAACCACCTCAACCTCACTGTCTCCTCATTAAGCTTCAGCTGAATGCCCTGCTCTGTACATGCTGCTGCCTTCCGGGCCCAATAAATGTAGGAATGCCCGACAATCCAACAATGTACTGGTCCTGTCAAAACAAAAACAAAACCTAAACTCTCATATCAAGTCTAACATAAGATTTAAAACATCCAGACTTAAAGCCACCAATCCTCTTAATCACATTCTCACTCAAACCCAAATTGGCCGCCTCCGTCGCTGCCCCTATCCGAAACAAGTGAGTACCAAAATCCTTTGCCGCATAACCAAGCTTCGACAAAACCTTTCTAAACACCGCCAGGAATTGGAAACGCAAAAGACTGGACCCGTCCTGATGTACAAACAAAGGTAAGAAACCCATTGGACGCACCTCCAAAAAGGCCTTCAATATCGCCACCGGACAACAACTCCCTTTAGTTTCTTTAATCTGGATCCACCTTCCCAACCCCATTTGATCCGTTTTTGATTTCTTTAACCAAACCCATAACACATTATCTTTGATAGAAACATCACGGGCCCACAGACCCCCAGAATCCTGTCTATTAGCACCAACAATTTCAGATATACGAAAGGCACCAAAAAAGGCCAAAACAAAAGCAGCCTGAAACAAAAGAAATTCATACTCAGATGAACAAACAGCATTTAAGGAACCCAATAACTTTTTCAAAGTTTCAAAAACCACCGGACGCCTTCTGTCGTTACAAACCTGACCTTTACATAAGCCCCTTACTGCCAATTTAATTACAAACAGTTTTGTCAAGTCCTGACAACCTAATAACTTAAAAAGAAAACCCATTGCTGCAATGGATTTATGAACTTTTGACTTTGACCAACCCAAATCGCCCCATTTCAAGACCCATGCTAAGAGTCCATGACTCCACTCCTCATTTGCAAAAACCAAACCATTCGCTGACACAAATTTAAACCATTGCTTCCAAACAGCTACATGAGCCAACCAAGTACCTTGAGCTAAAGCTCCCTTTGCGACCCGAATTAAATCCAGCATCTCAGATCCCATAGCTCTGTCGGACATCCAACACCCCCCTTCTCTGCTTCCGGAGCCACTTTCCAGAACCTTTCCCACTGAAAGCGAGAAAGAGAATCAGCAATGACATTTTGACAACCTGGAACATGAACAGCACGAAATAAAACATTCAATTGCATACAATCCAGAACAAACAACCTCAGAAGACGAACCACTGGCAGCGAGCTAGATGTGAGTCTGTTAATTGCGAACACAACCCCCAAGTTATCCGTGTGGAATATCACCTTTTTGTCTCTAAGAACATCTTTCCAAATTTTTAAAGCTACTACCAACGGGAATAACTCCAGAAAAACCAAATTCTTATTGAGACCCGCCTGTTTCCATTCCACCGGCCATAACTCCGCAGACCAACGCCCATGCAAATATGCACCGTAACCCACCGAACCAGAGTGTGATAACCAAAAGTTATCTAATAGTGTGATGATTTAAATATGGAAAAATAAAGGTTTTGTTGCTCTTTTCTTAAAATAAGCAAGAGAAAATGATTTATTAAACTTACTTATTTAAGGTGAGACATTAATTTTGTAATTGATAGAATATTATGAAACTTCACTAAGGTATGAATATATAAATATTCAGGAAAGATTATGAGTAACTGAGATTTAAGTTCAGAGAAAGTCATATGTGTTACAAAATTATGCAACAGTAAATGCTGATTAAAGCAGATAAAGCAAAGCAAAGGATTAGACTGCTTGATAAAGTAAAGGTAATTTCTTCACGCACTCACACTTTCACGCAATAAAATATATACACAGTCCAGACATACTAGCTTGAATCCCAAACCGCAATATACTGAGTCAGATGAGAATCACAATAAAGGTTATAGGTATCTCCAATAACAAACAATGGTGTTTAAGGTTTAACCTTTATGAATGAATAAATTGTAGCGTGGAGAGCGGTACTTATCTTAACAGTAGCGGTGGTAAGAAGCGTTTGGAGCGGTAATGCCTTTTGGATATAAAGGCTGAGAGGTAAGTTGCAGCTCTTAGGTTCAGCGTCTGTTTGGTGTGAGCGCGACTTCGGCGTGGTGAAAGAAGTTCCGTTTGGCGGATGAATCCGGAAGATGGTCCCGGTCAGGATAGAGGCAAAAGTAGATACCCAGCGGGTATCGAAGGCGAAGTAAAAGACCTGAAGGTTAAGCAACAAATGCACAATGTGGTAGTAGCTCCACAGAGGAGCAAGGAGAAGTGAAAAACAGCTTCAATTTTCAGGCCCTGATTAATGGGTAAGCACTTCCTTAAATAGGAAGGAAGTGCTAATGCAGGTTTTAGATTTAAAGGGATATCACATGCCCCCCTCCTCAGGGAATCACCCCTGGGGATTCTGCGTGAGGTTTAAGTGGATATTTCTTATGGAAGAACTTGATCAATCGGGGCGAATGGACTTCGGAATGAATGAGCCAGGAGTTTTCCTCAGGGCCGTAACCTTTCCATTTAATGAGATATTCCAGTTTATTTCTGTGTATCCTAGAATCCAGTATGGATTCAACCTCGAATTCTTCTTGATGATCAACCATAACAGGTGGTGGCGGAATAGAAGAAGGATGGTTTTTGGTTGGGAATGGTTTCAACAATGAGATATGGAAAGAAGGATGTATTTTGTAGTCTTTTGGCAGTTTAAGTCTAACCACATTGGAATTTATCACATGTTCTATTGGAAACGGACCCAAGAATTGATTCGCAAGTTTCTTGCTAGGAACTTTGAGTTTAAGATTTTTTGTTGAGAGAAGTACTAAGTCCCCAACCTTATAATCAGGACCCCTACGATGTTTTAAGTCATAGTATGATTTTTGATATTGTTTAGCTTCATGTAGATGTCTTTTCAGGACAGTTAACCTTTCGTGGAGGTTAGATGTAAATTCAGTAGCTGTGGGAGAGTTTACAGATTTGTTAGAGAGAGATATAGTGTTTGGGTGGTAACCATATGTTGCAAAAAAGGGAGAAGTTTTGATTGAAGTACTTATGGAATTGTTATATGTGAATTCGGCCATGGGAAGAAAAACGGTCCAATCATCTTGGAGATGTGATATGTAACATCGTAAGAATTGTTCTATGGTCTGATTAAGTCTCTCTGTGAGTCCATTAGTCTGGGGATGGAAAGCAGTGGTATAAAGGTGGTCAATCTTTAATGGCGGACACTTTGTCAGGATCCATTTGTACATGGTTAGGAGTTATTATATAACCTAAAAATTTTATCTTAGAGACATGGAATACACATTTTTCTAATTTAGCATATAATTTGTGCTCCTTGAGACGGGTGAGTACCCATCTTACATGCTTTTCGTGATCAGAGGGTGTTTTGGAGTATATTAGAATATCATCTAAGTAAATTATAACACAGATGTCCATAAGGTCGTGGAATATTTCATTAATAAAATGCTGGAATGTTGCAGGAGCATTGCTTAAGCCGAAGGGCATTACATTATATTGAAAGAGCCCATAACGGGTTCTAAAGGCGGTTTTCCACTCATGACCTTCTTTCATACGGATAAGATTGTAAGCCCCCTTAAGATCAAGTTTTGAATAAATTGTAGCTTTGTTTAAACGTTCCAATAATTCGGGTATGAGGGGTAGAGGATACCTGTTTTTAACAGTAATTTTGTTTAAAGCTCTATAATCAATAATGGGTCTTATTGTACCGTCCTTATTGCGTACTAAGAACATTCCAGCAGCAGCTGGAGATGTTGAGTGGGATATAAAACCTTTTCGGAGATTGTCGTCTAAATAGAAACGTAAGTAAGTAAGTTCCTCTTGTGAAAGTGGGTATATTTTTCCGTGAGGAATTTGAGAGCCCGGTATCAGATCAATTGGACAATCAAACTCCCTATGAGGGGGGAGGTTTTCTGCCTCTTTTAGATCAAACACCTCTGCCAGATCCTGATAAATTTCTGGTAGTTCGGATTCAATAGCAGAGATTAACTGATATGGATAACATGTTTTTAAACAGAATGGTGATGCTAATGATACCTGTGGAGTGGACCAGTCAATGCTGGGGTTATGTTTTTTTTAACCATGTAAAGCCAAAAATAAGTGTATGCATGTGGATGGAAATTAAGTCAAAAGTAAGATATTCAGTATGTCCATTGTCAGTTGTCACTAGTAAAGGTATCGTTTGATGAGTAATGGGACCATGTTGTATGAGGGAACCATCAATAAGTTTTACAGAGACTGGTTGTGCCTTGCAAACAGTAGGAATTTTATTTAAATCAACAAAAGATATATCGATATAATTTCCGGCTGCCCCAGAATCGATCAATGCATTAGACTGCACGTTTTTCTGATCCCACTGTAAAGAAAGGTTAAGAGTCAATTGAGGGTTTTGAGTGAAGTATAAAATATTATGTTTTGAATGAATCTTACCCTTCTTCTGCTTTTGAAGAATTGGGCAATTATTAACTGAGTGTTCTTTTTGCCCACAATATAAGCATAGATTCTCAGATCTGCGTCTGGCCTTTTCTTCAGGTGTTAAAGGTCCTTTTATGGCTCCAATCTCCATTGGGGTCTGATTAGAAGTACCCTTTTCCTGGTTGGGTGTGTAAAGATACGGACGTCTAGGTGGTACGTCACAGGTAGCTCTCTCAGCCTTCCTTTCACGTATTCGCCGATCCAGGGTAGTACTTAATTTCATCAGTCCATTCAGGGTTTCGGGCATCTCCAAACGGGACAACTCATCTTTTAACAATTCTGAAAGGCCCAGTCTGAACTGGTTCTTCAAACTAATTTCATTCCATTTAGAATCATCTATCCACATTTGGAATTCAGTAATATAATCTTCTATATTCCTCTTACCCTGTTTTAGGGATCTCAATTTCGTTTCTGCCGTCATCTGTGAATGAGAGTCCTCATATAAGGATGTCATGGCTAAAAAAAATTCTTCCAAGGAATCTAAGATTGGATGGTTATTCTCAAAATATCTATTAGCCCATGAGCGAGGCTCCCCCTGGAGGAAGGAGATGGTAGTACAAACCTTGATTCTCTCAGAGTGATAAGTTTTAGGCCTTAATGAAAAAAGTAATTTGCAAGCATTTTTAAAGTCTCTATATTCACTTCGTTTACCAGAAAAGGGTTGAGGATAGTTAATGTGAGGTTCAGGGACTTCTGAGCTCTTGGCTGGTAAACATTCTTTTACTAGAGTTTTAAGTGCTTTATTTTCTGATTGTACCTCAGTTAAGGCCCTGGCTAGATATTCTAATTTTTGATGGATGTTGGTGAATTCATTTTTTATTTCACTAGGATCCATCCTATATTTTACAGGTTATAACCTTATAGGCCTGAAAATTCTGTGATAACCAAAAGTTATCTAATAGTGTGATGATTTAAATATGGAAAAATAAAGGTTTTGTTGCTCTTTTCTTAAAATAAGCAAGAGAAAATGATTTATTAAACTTACTTATTTAAGGTGAGACATTAATTTTGTAATTGATAGAATATTATGAAACTTCACTAAGGTATGAATATATAAATATTCAGGAAAGATTATGAGTAACTGAGATTTAAGTTCAGAGAAAGTCATATGTGTTACAAAATTATGCAACAGTAAATGCTGATTAAAGCAGATAAAGCAAAGCAAAGGATTAGACTGCTTGATAAAGTAAAGGTAATTTCTTCACGCACTCACACTTTCACGCAATAAAATATATACACAGTCCAGACATACTAGCTTGAATCCCAAACCGCAATATACTGAGTCAGATGAGAATCACAATAAAGGTTATAGGTATCTCCAATAACAAACAATGGTGTTTAAGGTTTAACCTTTATGAATGAATAAATTGTAGCGTGGAGAGCGGTACTTATCTTAACAGTAGCGGTGGTAAGAAGCGTGGGGAGCGGTAATGCCTTTTGGATATAAAGGCTGAGAGGTAAGTTGCAGCTCTTAGGTTCAGCGTCTGTTTGGTGTGAGCGCGACTTCGGCGTGGTGAAAGAAGTTCCGTTTGGCGGATGAATCCGGAAGATGGTCCCGGTCAGGATAGAGGCAAAAGTAGATACCCAGCGGGTATCGAAGGCGAAGTAAAAGACCTGAAGGTTAAGCAACAAATGCACAATGTGGTAGTAGCTCCACAGAGGAGCAAGGAGAAGTGAAAAACAGCTTCAATTTTCAGGCCCTGATTAATGGGTAAGCACTTCCTTAAATAGGAAGGAAGTGCTAATGCAGGTTTTAGATTTAAAGGGATATCACACAGAGGCATCAGTATACAAATGAATATCCTCATTCGAAACTGCCAAACCTTGAACCATCGCACATCCATTAAAATCTTCTAGAAAAATCAGCCAAATTTTTAAATCCTCTTTTATTTCTTTACCCAACCGAATCCAATGAGAGGGGTTCTTTACACCTGCCGTTGCTAAAGATAATCTCCTACAGAAGACTCTCCCAACCGGGATAATTCTGCAGGCAAAATTAAGCTTACCAACTAACGACTGAATTTCTTTAAGCCTAAGCTTCTTTCTCTTCAAACAAGCATCAATACAACTCTTCAGGTCCAAAACTTTATCCAAAGGCAAACGGCATTCCATTTTCCCGGAATCAATTTCAATGCCCAAGAAACTCAAAACTGTTTGTGGACCTTCCGTCTTTTCGTGGGCTACTGGAATGCCGAAATCTGCTGCCACTGCAAAGAAATGTTCCATAAGCTGAGCACAAACCATTTCACCTGCCCTACCAACGAAAAGGAAATCGTCAAGATAATGCACTAAAGATTTCGATCCAGATACCTGTCTAACCACCCATTCCACAAAAGTGCTGAATTTTTCAAAATACGCACATGATATGGAACAACCCATTGGTAGACACAAATCCACGTAAAAGGACCCTTCAAAATAACAGCCCAACAAGTGATGACAAACCGGATGAACAGGTAAAAGCCGAAAGGCTGCCTCCACGTCCACTTTCCCCAACAAAGCACCCACACCCGCCGCTGTCACCAGCTTAACAGCCTGATCAAATGACGCGTACCTCACTGCAGCCACATCAGGATCTATACCGTCATTAACTGACGAGCCTTTTGGGAAAGACAGATGGTGAATTAAACGAAATTGTCCAGCCACTTTTTTGGGAACCACTCCTAACGGGGACACCCTCAAGTTCCTAAATGGAGGGTGACTGAATGGTCCTGCCATCCTACCTAATGCAACTTCCTTATTCAATTTACTTCTAACAACCTCTGGAAATTCCTTAGCAGACTTCAGGTTCCCTGAAATTTGACAAACCCCCCCGTCCTCAAACGGGATCCAAAAACCAGAACTAAACCCTGATAACAACAACTCAGCATCACCCGCTTTTACCCTCACCTTAGCGAATTGCTCTAACCAGGGCACCATCCTTCTTACCTTCACTGGGGTCTTGGCCCTTAGGAGCAACCTCTCCTGCCTTACCACCGCCACCTTTTTTGAAACATCTGAACCAAGGGTGAGTTCCTTCACAACCGGAACAAGCGTGCTTGTATTTACATCCACTACCGAATTTACACAAGCCTTCATTGTACTGGAAGCACAACCCTTTTCTAATGGCCACTGCCGCACCTCCCCCTGAAACTCCCCCAGCTGAGCCGACACCCCCTGTATTTCCTGCCCCGATACCACGAAAGGACCCACGCATTGGAGTCATCAACTCCAACCAGATCCCCATATCCCGGTCATCCCAACGCATCTCCGGCCTTACTGCCAAACGCTGACGAAATTGTTCGTCATAACGCCACCACGCTAATCCCCCATAAGTGCGACATGCCGCCGAGATTTCATCGTAATAGCAAAAAAGGGGGGAACACTGATCTGGGAACTTCTCACCAATCACCGAAGCCAGAATACAAAAGGCCCTTGACCAATTAGAAAGCGTTTTAGGTAACTTACGATAACGTTTCTTGCGTTCATCCTCTTCTTTCTTCTCTTTATCCTTCGTCTCTTCTTTAATCTCCATCATCTGTTCTAAGGGTAACAGTGAAAAAAGCTCCAAAAATTCCCGTTTCCAAATTTTTTCTTTTATTTCTTGAGTCAAATGAATCCCGAGTGGTCCAATAGAGCATAAGCATGGTCTTCTCATCGCGCACTCTGGAACTTTCACAATATCCCCCGACGAAACAACGTCTTTTTTCTGCCCTTGAGTCCCCCCAGCTACCGGACCGGTGTCTCCCGAAACCGTAGGCACACCTGTTGCAGAGGCCACGCTACCTGACCCTGTAGCTGCTCCCGACACAGGAGTCCCAACACCCGAAACCCCACTCCAAGCCGACGCTACATTCTCCTTCTGACCTTCTGATTGCCTTTCAATTTTTTCCAATAATTCCTTTAAGCCGCTCACCAGCATCTGTTGCATACTACCACCAACATGCTCACTACCATCCACCACCACCATTCTTGCAGCACCCTCACCTGTGTTCCTGGGTGCCGTGTTTGGATGTACTGCTCCGGAGTCCCTCGTCTGCTCTGCTACAACTACAACCTGCTGGGGCCTAGATTCCCTCTCACGGGGTCTATAAGCCCTCCGCCTGGGCGAAGAAGACCTGGACCTTCTCCTCCTTCCACTCCTCACTGCTGCTCTTTCCAACCTTCCCCATGTGGGCGACCTCCTTTCCTGACGATGACGAGATCTCTCTCTAGGCGACCGGGATTTTTCCCGACGCCGTTCCTCACCAGACCTTCTGTGACTATGACACTCACGGGCATCCACAACCCGCGGCCGTATCTGTGGAGAGGAGACAGTGATAGGCCTAACATGATAACCTTCCCTACTAATACTACCACTCCCTACCCTAGACCTAACCCTAGAATCTCCAGCCTCCTCCTGCACAATGAAACCAGGCGATAAAGCCCTTATTAACTGCTCTAAAGTGGCCAGGTCCCCTACCTGCCGTTGTCCCACTGGTCCAGCTGAAGTGCCCTCCCCAGGATCCTCCATATCCAAGTCACTGTAGGTATAATCAAAGCACAATGCATCACCCTCCACGTCCTGCCCTGCTGGAGCAACAGAAATATCTGTCCCGCCGCCCACATGGGCCCTTTTTTCTTTCTGCCCTAAACCTGTTGGAGATAAATGTAATACATTAATTCCCTCTATTTCAGACCCCCCTCCAACTATTCCTAATTGCCTTCCCCCCCCTCATTCTGCCCTTACCTTTTCCTTTTGAGCCCACCCCTTTACCCCTATGGCTAATACTATCAGACTGACCTACACTTTCTTTCCTTAACTCACAGCCCTCTTCAACCTGAGACTTCTTAGCCCTACTACCTCTAACTGATTTCCTCACACACTTCAACCCTCTCCTGGGAACTGTACATATAGCATGACTCTCAACATCACCCCTTATATCCTTTTCAACAAACCTAGACCCTTCTATTTGATAATCTACTGCAGCCCCAATTTTTTCCCCCCTCACACTCAATTCAATGCCTTCACACTCCCCTTCCAACAGCTCCAGAGTTTGAGAGGCAACAGGATTTAACTCCTTTGCCGTAACCAGCTCCCGCGAATCTTGAGAGGCCAATATGCTCCTATCTTCTGACAGTGCCATGCTCCTAATTACAATATCTCCCTGACATGAAGGCAACCTTTCCCCAAATTGATCAAGGCCCAGCCCACACAATACATTTTCCTTACCTGCCGTGAGTCCGGTCCTGCTAGCCGCCTCAACCGTCTGCTCCTTCTCCAATGCCTTCTGCCCTTTAGCCTTACCACCGCTCCTCCGTTCAACCGGTAAGGATTTGGACCCACCCCCCCCGCCGGGGGGCTCCGACACTGCTGCTCCTGACATCCGGCGATAAACGAACTGGAGGCCTGGACCGCCTCCGCGACCTGCCGTGACTGCTCCCTTCCGATGCGGCTCCCGGGAGATTGGCAGCTGCCAAATAATCCCGGAGCCATGCTGTCCCGCGTGCTGCCGCCACCTTACTAACCTCGTCAAGGACTGACTCCATCCTCTAAGGCCTATCCAACCGCAAGGAGCAAACTTTTTCCTTGCGCTTGTATAAGCTAAAGAGGACGGTTGATACGCGCCCAAATTTGAAATAGAGAACTCAGGCTCCGCCCCCTCTTACCGGACGGCTCCATTGCCAAAATAGGGGTCACATTCCCCTACGTCAATTCTAATTCCTCCAGGGAGTCATGTCGGCTGTCGCAAGACCCAACATACGTTGCGTCTACTTGATTCAGAGATCCTGCAGAGCCAAGTGTCTCCTCTGCCACCGGATCCACTGCCGAGTCCCCATGCGGTAATCGGCTAGAGCCTAATGTTTTTCCAGAGTTGAAGTGCATGAAATTCAGCGTCGATCTGCCTGAAACAGTGTTTGGATTCTCCTGGGATGTGAGCACTGGAGTGACGCAGCTTCCATCTCCATGTTCAGGCCAAGAAACATGCCCTGTAGTGTTGGCTGTGCCAGGTGGGATAATAGAGATATAAGACACGTCTTAAGACTCTGGAAGTGCGGGTCAATGAGCTGCTGGCTATGTTGTTCCCAGGCTTCCAATGCCTCCATGTTGATACTGTGCTTTGAGCGTGTCCTGCAGTTAGTTAGCTTCTAACTCCGCTTCTACTCGTATTTGCGCAGTATAGTAGCTGCTATTCTATACGTGGGAGAGGTTATGATGTGGCCGTCTGGAGCTGTGGTTTATAGAGATTGGCAATGTAGAAAGGGCCTAGTAGGTAAGGTGGCGACACTTACCACATGGTGTTGTTGAAGAGCTTAGGCTTTTTGCGTATCTTCAAAGAGATGTTTCTCAGTCAGCTAGATTACGAGTTTGGCGTTATGAGTGAAAAAGCAGCGTTATGGCCCATAAAGTTTCATTTTCCCTAACGCTGCTATTACAAGTCTTGTTGGTATAGGTGTACAGCACACCTTTTAGCCTGTCACGCAACATCAGTACCGCACTTTTAAAAAAGTCATTTTTCAATGGGACTCCCATAGCATAGTACGAGTTTGCCTGAAAAGCATAAAAGTGAACGGTATACTCTATAACCACAAGATCTGTACCGCCATCTAAAGTCAGTAGTTATAAGTTTTATGCTACAAAGCTGTAACATAAAACTCATAACACCCATAAACTACCTATTAACCCCTAAACCGAGGTCCTCCCGCATCGCAAACACTATAATAAATTTATTAACCCCTAATCTGCCGCTCCCGACATCGCCATCACTATTAAAATGTATTAACCCCTATTCCGCCGCTCCCCGACATCGTCGCCACTATAATAAAGTTTTTAACCCCTAAATTGCTGCCCTCCCCCATTAAAAACACTATTTAAATATTATTAACCCCTAATCTGCGGTCCACCCACACCGACGCTAAAATAAACCTATTAATCCCTAAACCGCAAGCCCCCCACAGCGAGATATACTAAAGTAAACTATTAACCCCTAAACTGAAAGCCCCCCACAACAATTAAGCTAAGATAATTATTAAACTGCAATTTAACTAACTACCAACTAAATTAAACTAAACTACACATTAAAAAAATCCTAACACTACTCTAAAAATTACAAAAAGTATCTAATTACCAAAAAAAAAAAAATTGCAAAAACAAACACTAAATTACGAAAAAATAAGAAGCAAATTATCAAAAATAAAAGAGAATTACACCTAATCTATTAGCCCTATCAAAATAAAAAAGCCCCCCCAAAATAAAAAAAACCTAGCCTACAATAAACTACCAATGGCCCTTAAAAGATAACAGCTCTTTTGCCTGTAAAAAACATACAAACACTCCCCCCTACAGTAAACCCCCCACCCCCACAACCAACCCCCCCAAATAAAATAACTATCTAAAAAAAAACTAAGCATTTAGCTCTTTTTACATGCCCAGACCCTGAACTAAAAATAAAACCCACACAAAAAAACCCTTAAAAAACCTAACACTAACCCCCGACGATCCACTTACAGTTCTTAAAGTCCCGCTTGAAGGATCCATCCACCCGGCGAAGTCATCATCCAGGCGGCAAAAAGTCTTCATCCAGGTGGCCTCTTCTATCTTCATCCATCCTGCGAAGTCCTCATCCAGGCGGCAAGAAGTCTTCATCCAGACGGTATCTTCTATCTTCATCCATCGAGCGTGGCACTTCTAATGGCTGGTTAATTATTGCAATCCCACAAACGGGCAAATTTGCCTGTTTACGGGAGCACTATTATTTAGCGCTCCCCTTGTAATCTAGCCTTAAGATGGGGATATTATCTTAAAGAATCTTTTTATTTTTTTTACAATCTTTATTTATAACCCAACAGTGTAAACAATATGATAAATGAAACAAATTGCTTTTTCAGCGCACCGCGCAGGGTGTCTTACAAAGCAAAAAAGAAATAATAAATAAAGACATATTTGCATCAATGTAGCGATACAATATGAAACAAACAGCTCTATAATAATAAAATACAAAAATATTGTACATTAGACAGTTCCTTATTTGACCATAATACAAAATGAAAAGACTATGCAATATATATGGAAAAATAACATCTGCACATTGAACAGGGATACACTGTGGGATATTTTAAATTACATAAAAAGAAGAAAATAAAATATTAACGAAAAAGGCACAAAGAATACATTTAATTATACCACTATGGTCCTCAGTGACTAATTTTAACAGAAATTACCAAATGGCTGGGAGACCAAAATTGAAGGAAAGAGAGAGGAAAACAAAAAAAAAAAAGGGGGGAGGGAAGTGGAGATAAATGGGCCCTCTCTCTCTCATCCCACATCCCTGTAGTTGGATACCCAAAGTGGGGGAAATACATCTAACAAGACAAGATCAGCAAAGCTCTTAGAACTCAAAAAGGGAGATAGTATATTTTTTTGGCCTAACAGCGGGTAGGACTTTATTATTGGTCGCCAGCCATGAATACATTTACCTATTTTATTTTCTGTTGCGTATGAAAAGATTCATATATAATTTGCGATTGGATATCCTTAAGAAAATGCACAAAAGGAGGAGCCATATGTGCCTGCCAGTTCTTAGTAAGATATCTGGCTGTCAGAATAATGGTCTTAAGTGGATATAAATATTGAAAGTCTGTATAATTACGTACCCTTAAAAAAAAACTACCTCTTCTAAATAAAATTGATTAGATCATTTGAATAAATGGTTAACCCATTACTGAATTTTCTGCGAATATTGAAACATTTTTGGACGTGACCAGAACATATGTATCAAATTAGCATTGGGAAAATGACACTGTGTACAAGGATTGCATAGGGTAAAAACATGCTGGCGCGGAGCGGGTCCATCCTGAAGACATCCGGTGTGGAGCATCCTCTTCATACGGTCTCCACCGTACACTAGAACTTCAATGCAATTGACGTCATCCAAGATGGCGTCCCTTGCATTTCTATTGGCTGAAAGATTTCAATCAGCCAATAGGATTAGAACTGCTAAAATCCTATAGGATTGAGCTCTCATTCTATTGGCTGATTGGATGAAGGCTTCTTGCCGCATGGATGATGACTTCGCCGGCTGGATGGATCCTTCAAGCGGGACTTCAAGAACTGTAAGTGGATCGTCAGGGTTTTTTTAAGGGTTTTTTGGGTGTGTTTTATTTTTAGTTTACAATAAAAATGTCCTTTTCAGGGCAATGGGGAGCTTAGGTTTTTTTAGATAGTTATTTTATTTGGGGGGGGGGGGGTTGGTTGTAGGGGTGGTGGGTTTTACTGTAGGGGGGGTGTTTGTATTTTTTTTATAGGTAAAAGAGCTGTTATCTTTGGGGCAATACTTTTATGTAGGTGGCAGCAATGTTGGGGCGGCAGATTAGGGGTTAATAACTGTATGTAGGTGACGGCGATGTTGGGGATGGCAGATTAGGGGTTAATAACTGTATGTAGGTGGTGGCGATGTCGGGGGCAGCAGATATGGGGTGTTTAGACTCAGGGTTTATGTTAGGGTATTAGGCTTTTTTTTTGCCAGCTCTCCCCATTGATGTCTATGAGGAAATCGTGCACAAGCACATCAAAGCAGCGCTTGTTTTCAGTGCGGTATGGAGCTCGACGCAACCATTTCACCCGCACAAGCCTGCTATAGGGAGGTGAAATAACGCAGATTTTGTGGTGGTCGTTAAAATCCCTATAGCGCTCAAAACTCGTAATCTAGCTGAGTGTCTTTCATTATAGTGAAGATGTGTATGTAGTCTTAAAGGGAAAGTCAACACCAGAATTTTTGTTGTTAAAAAACAAAGATAATCCCTTTATTACCCATTCCCTAGTTTTGCATAACCAACGCTGTTATAGAAATACACTTTTTACCTCTGTGATTACCGTGTATCTAAGCTTCTGCTGACTGCCCCCTTATTTCAGTTCTTTTGACAGACATGCAGTTTAGCCAATCAGTGCTCAGTCCTAGGTCACTTTACGTGCATGAGCTCAATGTTATCTATATGAAACATGTGAACTAATGCCCTCTAGTGGTCAAAATGTATTCAGATTAGAGGCAGTCTTCAAGGTCTAAGAAATTAGCATATGAACCTCCTAGTTTTAGCTTTCAACTAAGAATACCAAGAGAACAAAGCAAAATTGGTGATAAAAGTAAATTGGGAAGTTGTTTAAAATTGCATGCCCTATTTAAAACATTAACGTTTTTTTTGGACTTGACTGTCCCTTTAAGTGTTATAGTAGGAAATCAAAGCTTATAATATTGAATTATTTCCAATTTTTAGATCTACAAGCCAGGAGCTTCACATGAACACATCCGGCCGCTTGGCAGTTAGCTCCCCCCTTATAAGCAGCTACTTTTAATGGCTGGATTAATTATTGCACTCCCACAAATTGGCAAATTTGCCTGTTTGCGGGAGCACAATTATTTAGCGCTCCCCTTGTAATCTAGCCTTAAGATGGGGATATCATCTTAAAGAATCTTTATTTTTTTTATAATCTTTATTTATAACCCAACAGTGTAAACGATATAGCTTTTTCAGCACACATAAAGACATATTTGCATCAATGTAGCGATACAATATAAAGCAAACAGCTCCATATTTGAATAAAATACGAAAATATTGTACATTATTTGACTATAATACAAAATGAAAAGACTAGGCAATATATATGGAAAAATAACATCTGTACATTGAACAGGGATACACTGTGGGATATTTTAAATTACATAAAAAGAAGAAAAAAAATTATTAACAAAAAAATCACAAAGAATACATTTAATTATACCACTATGGTCCTCAGTGGCCACTTTTAACAGAAATTACCAAATGGCTGGGAGTCCATAATTGAAGGAAAGAGAGAGGGAAACAAAAAATAATGGGAGGGAAGTGGAGATAAAGGGGCCCTCTCTCTCTCATCCCACCTCCCTGTAGTTCGATACCCAAAGCGGGGGAAATACATCTAACAAGACAAGATCAGCAAAGCTCTAAGAACTCAAAAAGGGAGATAGTATATTTTTTTGGACTAACAGCGGGTAGGACTTTATTATTGGTAGCCAGCCATGAATAAATATACTGATTTTCTTTTCTGTTGCTAACTGCGTATGAAAAGATTCATATATAATTTGCAATTGGATATCCTTAAAGGGACAGTCAAGTCCAAAAAAAACTTTTATGTTTCAAATAGGGCATGTAATTTTAAACAACTTTCCATTTACTTTTATCACCAATTTTGCTTTGTTCCCTTGGTATTTTTAGTTGAAATCTAAACCTAGGAGGTTCATATGCTGATTTCTTAGACCTTGAAGGCCGCCTCTAATCTAAATGCATTTTGATAGTTTTTCACCACTAGAGTGCATTAGTTCATGTGTTTCATATAGATAACATTGAGCTCATGCATGTGAATTTAGCATGGAGACAGCTCTGATTGACTAAAATGCAAGTTTGTCAAAAGAACTGAAATAAGGGGGCAGTCTGCTGAGGCGTCGATACAAGGTAATTACAGAGTTAAATCGTGTATAATCAGCCAAAAGGATTTAAGCAGCTCTAATTCCTATTGGCTGATTCAAATTTTTCAGCCAATAGGAATGCAAGGGACGCCCTCTTGGATCGCGTACCTTGCACTGAAGATTCAGTGTACTGCGGCGACCGTATGAAGAGGATGCTCCGTACCAGATGTCTTCGGGGTGGCCCCGCTCCGTGCCGCCGGGATCAAGATAGAAGATGCCGCCTGGATGAAGATTGAAGAGGCTGTCTGGATGAAGACTTCTTGCCGATTGGATGAGCAATTCGCCGCCGGGATGAAGATTGAAGAGGCCGCCTGGATGAAGACTTCTCGCCGCCTGGATGAGGACCCCTCTGCCGGGATGAAGATCGTTCAAGCGGGACTTCAAAAACTGTAAGTGGATCGTCTTGGGGTTAGTGTTTTTATTTTGTGGGTTTGAGGTGGTGGGAGTTTGTAATGTTAGTGGGTATTTGTAATTTTATTTCATAAACAGAGCTGATTTCTTTAGGGCAATGCCCTACAAAAGGCCCTTTTAAGGGCCATTGGTAGTTTATTCTAGATTAGTTTTTTTATTTTGGGATTTATTTATTTTTTAATGGGTATTAGAATAGGAATAATTTTTATTATTTTTGATAATTTATTAATTTGTGTAATGTATATTTTTAGGGGGTGTTTGTTTTACTTTTGTAGCAAAATAGCTGTTTAACTTAGGGCAATGCCCTACAAAATGCCCTTTTAAGGGCCCTTGGTAGTTTGGGGGGTGGGGGGTTGTATACTGATAGGGGTGTTTGTTTTTGTAGCAAAAGAGCTGTTTAACTTTTAAGGGCCCTTGGTAGTTTATTTTAGATTAGGCTTTTTTTTTTTTTTAATGGGTATTAGAATAGAAATAATTTTAATTTTTTTGGATAATTTCGTTTTTTTTTTTTTTTGTAATGGTAGGTTTTTTTATTTTTTGTAATGGTAGTTTTTTTTTATTACTTGTAATTTTAGGTTTCATTACTTGTAATTTTAGGTTTTAGTGTAAGGCAGCTTAGGTTTTATTTGACAAGTAATTTTGTATTTATTTTAACTAGGTAGTTATTAAATAGTTAATAACTATTTACTAACTAGTCTACCTAGTTAAAATAAATATATACTTACCTGTAAAATAAAAATAAAACCTATGCTTGCTACAATATAACTATTAGTTATATTGTAGCTAGCTTAGGTTTTATTTCACAGTTAAGTATGTATTTAGTTTTAAATAGGTATTTTTTAGTTAATAATTGTAAGTAAGTTTAATTTAGCTCTATTTTAATTATGTTAAAGTTAGGGGGTGTTAGGGTTAGGGTTACATTAGGGTTAGGGGTTAATAGTTTAATTTAGGTTGTTGTGATGTGAGGGGCTGGCGATTTAGGGGTTAATAGGTTTATTTAGTTAATAATTGTAATTTTAATTTAGCTATATTTTAATTATGTTAAAGTTAGGGGGTTTTAGGGTTAGGGATAGGGTTATGTTAGGGTTAGGGTTACGTTAGGGTTAGGGTTACGTTAGGGTTAGGGTTAGGGGTTACTAGTTTAAATTAGTTTATTCTGATGTGGGGGGCTTTCGATTTAGGGGTTAATAGTTTAATTTATTATATTTCGTTGTGGGGGACTTTCAGTTTAGTGGTTAATAGGTTTATTATAGTAGTGGCGGCGGTGTAGAGCTTGATAACTTTAGTATAGTGGGGGCGATGTGGGGGGACAGCAAATTAGGGGTTAATAATATATAAATACTGTTTTGTGATGCGGGAGGTAGGAGGTTTAGGGGTTAATAACTTTAGTACAGTGGCGGCGATGTCAGGGAGCGGTGGAATAGGGGTTAATAAATTTATTATAGTATTTGTGATGCGGGAGGGCCTCGGTTTAGGGGTTAATAGGTAGTTTATGGGTGTTTAGTGTACTTTGTAGCAGTTTAGTTATATTTCTATGTTACAGCTTTGTAGCGTAAAACTCATAACTACTGACTTTAGATGGAGGTACAGACGTTTTAGGCTCGCTTTTTAGCCTGACCACAAAACTCGTAATACCGGCGCTATGGGAATCCCATGTAAAAACATATTTTTTACGAGTGTAGTACTGACGTTGCGTTACAGGCTAAAAGGCTTGCGGTATACCTATACCGACAAGACTCGTAATGGCAGCGGTGCTGTTTTAACGCTGAAAATACCATATTTTCAGCGTTTAAAGACGAACGCACAAACTTGTAATCTAGCTGTAAGTCAATAGTAGCATAATTATTGGAATCTGTGATCCAATCCAACGCAATTTTTACCAACGTGGCAATGTTATAGAATCTTAGATTAGGTAAAGCCAACCCCGCTGAACTCCGTTTTTGCATTATTCTAATTAGCGAGATACAAGGTTTTTTACTTCCCCAAATAAACCTGGATTGACATGCATAAAATTGTCGTAAGTCTGAGTTTGCAAGAAACAAAGGAAAATTTTGAAGAGAATATAATACACACAGAAAAATAATTGTTTTGATTAAATTCACTCGTGCAGAAATGGATAGGGGAAATGAAGCCCATAATTCAAGATCCTTTTTGATCTTCTGTAATAAAAGCTGAAAATTTAAATTTTTCCACTTTTGAGGGTGAAGAAAGATACCCAGATATTTAAAATAATCAACTACCTTAAAGGGGTGGTGCTGATAAATTGGCCTGGATTTAATCGCCCACATAAGTTCACTTTTTCAAAATTAATTTTATAGCCTGAGAAAGAACTGAATTCAGAAAATAATTGCAAAATGAAAGGAATAGTTTGGGACATGTTATCTTAAAGAATCTATAGATAAATGTAGAAACTAGAGTAGAGAAGTCACTTGGATAAATATTTGGTGAATATGTAATAAAAGAGAGACCAAAGAGTAGGCATGTTACCCTGACATATCTTTAGTCAGGGTAACATGCTTACTTAGTACTCACATATCTTTAGTGAGTATTAAGTGAGTGAGTAAGTGAGTACTAGCAGGATAATCACCTAAATTAATCTATAGAAATCTATAGAAATGTGAGGGTTTTACAGCAGTGATGTTACCTGGATAATTCTCTAGTGAAGTTTATCAGATTAGGGAGGTAACCTGGATTAATCTATGATAAAATACAGAACTACAGCATTAATATCAATATTAATATATAATAAAATGTAGGAACTAATGGAGGAAGGTAACCTGGATAAATCTATAGTAAAATTTTGGAGCTATAGACGGGATGCACCTGGGTGAACCTAAAGTAAAATGTAGATACTAGATAAGGGATGTAATCTGGATGAGTCTATTGTAAAGTGTAGGTACTTGAGCATGGATTTTAACTCCATTTATTTATATTAAAATATAGGTACTAGTGAAGTCATCTGAATGAATAGATAGTAAAATATAGACTCCAGGAAAGCGATTTCCCTTAGATGAATATGTAGTATTATATATACTAGAGTACTAGAGCAGATATTACTAATTGAAAAATGAATAGAAAAATATATTTTCTAGATCAGGGATGTCACAAGGTTGAATTTGTAGTAGAATGTAGTTATTAGAGTTGGTATGCAACATCAATATACCTATATCAAACATAAAAACTTGAGAAAGGATGTCCCTTGGATAAATCTCTCATGAAAATATGGGAACTAGAGAAGAGATGTCACCTTGATTTATGTACAGTAACATTTGGGCACAATATTAGGGATGTCACCTAGATTATTTATTTATTTATTTATAAAATATTTTACCAGGAAGGATACATTGAGATTTCTCTCGTTTTCAAGTATGTCCTGGGTCCACAAGACATTGCAATGATAACATAGGGTACAATAAAATACAAAAAAACAATAATAATACACAATATATGAAAAAAAAAAAAAAATTAACATAGAACAGGGGGTCCATCCGATAAAAATCGTCGCCCGCAAAAGCCGGCGACGCCAATATTTGCGCGGATTTGGTATCACATATACGGCGTAACCTAGAAGTTACGCGTGTATATTTCTGCCGTCGCCCGTAGTTTTTTGGGCTATAGGCAGGTATACCAAACCCGCGCAGTTTGGTATCCAATATGCAGCGTAAGGACTTACGTGGCGAAAATGGAGAAAACTTACTCCATTTTCACCTCGCCACAAAAAGCAGCCGTAAGAAGCCTTACGCTGACTATTGGAGCCCCGTAACTCCCTAAACTGGCTGCTAAAATAAACCTAACACCTAACGCATGCGCAATGTCTATCTCCCTGTCAACCGCGATCTTCTAAAATAAACCTAACACCTAACGCATGCGCAATGTCTATCTCCCTGTCAACCGCGATCTGCTAAAATAAACCTAACACCTAACGCATGCGCAATGTCTATCTACCTGTCAACCGCGATCCCCCCCCCCCAAAAATCCCTAATAAAGTTATTAACCCCTAAACCGCCGCCATCTACATAAACAAACCCCCTACTGTGAGCCCCTAAAACCGCCGCCATGTACCTTATCTATCCCCTAATTAGAACCCCTTACACCGCTGTCATCTACCTTATCTATCCCCTAATCTGACCCCTTACACCGCCGCCACCTATATAAAAATTATTAACCCCTAATCTAATCCCCCTATACCGCCGCCAGCTATATTAATATTATTAACCCCTAATGTAAGCCCCTTACACCGCCGCCATCTCTATTAAAATGATTAACCCCTTATTTAATCTACCTACCCCGCCGCCAGCTATATTATCTATGTTAACCCTAAGTATATTATAGTTAATATAGGTATTACATTATATATATTAACTATATTAACCCTAATTATATTAGGGTTAATATAGTTAATATAGTTACTATAGTATTTATATTAACTATATTAACTCTATCTAACCCTAACACCCCTATCTAAATTTATATTAAATTAATCTAATTCATTTATAAACTAAAATATTCCTATTTAAATCTAAATACTTACCTATAAAATAAACCCTAAGATAGCTACAATATAATTAATAATTACATTGTAGCTATGTTAGGGTTAATATTTATTTTACAGGTAAATTGTTAATTATTTTAACTAGGTATAATAGCTATTAAATAGTTATTAACTATTTAATATCTACCTAGTTAAAATAATTACCCAATTACCTGTAAAATAAATCCTAACCTAAGTTACAAATACACCTACGCTATCAATAAATTAAATAAACTACAAACATCTATCTAAAAATACAATTAAATTAACTAAACTAAATTACAAAAAAAAACAAACACTAAATTACAAAAAATAAAAAAAGATTACAAGATTTTTAAGCTAATTACACCTATTCTAAGCCCCCTAATAAAATAATAAACCCCCAAAATAAAAAAAATTCCCTGCCCTATTCTAAATTAAACAAATTTCAAAGCTCTTTACCTTACCAGCCCTTAAAAGGGCCTTTTGTGGGGCATGCCCCAAAGAATTCAGCTCTTTTGCATACAAATACAATACCCCCCCCATTACAACCCACCACCCACATACCCCTATTCTAAAACCCCCCTTAAAAAAGCCTAACACTACCCCCCTGAAGATCTCCCTACCTTGTCTTCACCACACCGGGCCGAACTCCTGATCTGATCCGGGGGATGTCTTCCTCCAAGCGGCAAAGAAGAATTCTTCCTCCGGCGATGTCTTCCTCCAAGCGGCAAAGAAGAATTCTTCCTCCGGCGACGTCTTCCTCCAAGCGGCAGCAAAGTCTTCATTCTTCCGGCGGCATCTTCAATCTTCTTTCTTCGCTCCGCCGCTGCGGAGCATCCATCCCGGCCGACTACTGAACTTGGAATGAGGTACCTTTAAATGACGTCATCCAAGATGGCGTCCGCCGAATTCCGATTGGCTGATAGGATTCTATCAGCCAATCGGAATTAAGTTAAAAAAATCTGATTGGCTGATTGAATCAGCCAATCAGATTCAAGTTCAATCCGATTGGCTGATCCAATCAGCCAATCAGATTGAGCTCGCATTCTATTGGCTGTTCTGATCAGCCAATAGAATGCGAGCTCAATCTGATTGGCTGATTGGATCAGCCAATCCGATTGAACTTGAATCTGATTGGCTGATTCAATCAGCCAATCAGATTTTTTTAACTTAATTCCGATTGGCTGATAGAATCCTATCATCCAATCGGAATTCGGCGGACGCCATCTTGGATGACGTCATTTAAAGGTACCTCATTCCAAGTTCAGTAGTCGGCCGGGATGGATGCTCCGCAGCGGCGGAGCGAAGAAAGAAGATTGAAGATGCCGCCGGAAGAATGAAGACTTTGCTGCCGCTTGGAGGAAGACGTCGCCGGAGGAAGAATTCTTCTTTGCCGCTTGGAGGAAGACATCGCCCGGATCGGATCAGGAGTTCGGCCCGGTGTGGTGAAGACAAGGTAGGGAGATCTTCAGGGGGGTAGTGTTAGGCTTTTTTAAGGGGGGTTTGGGTGGTTTTAAAATAGGGGTATGTGGGTGGTGGGTTGTAATGGGGGGGGGTATTGTATTTGTATGCAAAAGAGCTGAATTCTTTGGGGCATGCCCCACAAAAGGCCCTTTTAAGGGCTGGTAAGGTAAAGAGCTTTGAAATTTGTTTAATTTAGAATAGGGCAGGGCATTTTTTTTATTTTGGGGGTTTATTATTTTATTAGGGGGCTTAGAATAGGTGTAATTAGCTTAAAAATCTTGTAATCTTTTTTTATTTTTTGTAATTTAGTGTTTGTTTTTTTTTGTAATTTAGTTTAGTTAATTTAATTGTATTTTTAGATAGATGTTTGTAGTTTATTTAATTTATTGATAGTGTAGGTGTATTTGTAACTTAGGTTAGGATTAATTTTACAGGTAATTGGGTAATTATTTTAACTAGGTAGATATTAAATAGTTAATAACTATTTAATAGCTATTATACCTAGTTAAAATAATTAACAATTTACCTGTAAAATAAATATTAACCCTAACATAGCTACAATGTAATTATTAATTATATTGTAGCTATCTTAGGGTTTATTTTATAGGTAAGTATTTAGATTTAAATAGGAATATTTTAGTTTATAAATGAATTAGATTAATTTAATATAAATTTAGTTAGGGGTGTTAGGGTTAGATAGAGTTAATATAGTTAATATAAATACTATAGTAACTATATTAACTATATTAACCCTAATATAATTAGGGTTAATATAGTTAATATATATAATGTAATACCTATATTAACTATAATATACTTAGGGTTAACATAGATAATATAGCTGGCAGCGGGGTAGGTAGATTAAATTAGGGGTTAATCATTTTAATAGAGATGGCGGCGGTGTAAGGGGCTTACATTAGAGGTTAATAATTTTAATATAGATGGCGGCGGTGTTAGGGGCTCACTTTAGGGGGTTATAGATATAATATAGCTGGCGGCGGGGTACGGGAGCGGCGGTTTAGGGGTTAATAGCTTTTTTATTGTTAGGATAGTGAGGGGGGATAGCGGATAGAGGGTTATACGTGTCGAGCTATGTTAGGGAGGCGTGTTAGACTTGTCGGGCTATGTTAGGGAGGCGTGTTAGACAGTGCGGGTGTTTTAGACTTTAGTCAGGTTTTATAGGCGCCGGCAGTTTCTAACGTGCCGCAAGTCACTGGCGACGTCAGAAATTTGTACTTGCGCAGATTTCTGGACATCGCTGGTTTGTCAGACTTACGGCACGTTAGCATCTGACGGCGACTTATATGGGATAGCTCGAGTTGCGAGCTGAAACTGCGGGCGACGCCGGTTCCCTCGCTTGCGCCGCAAACTGCGATCTATATCGGATCGCGCCCCAGGTATTTAATCAACCATGACAGATGCATTCTGTTTTGAGATATGTAGAGAGGGATCTCTTAAAGGATAT